>NC_142425.1:13330000-13630000 GCF_059516105.1 Syngnathus floridae
ACAAGGCAAGGCAAGGCAAGGCAAGGCAAGGCAAGGCAAGGCAAGGCAAGGCAAGGCAAGGCAAGGCAAGGCAAGGCAAGGCAAGGCAAGGCAAGGCAAGGCAAGGCAAGGCAAGGCAAGGCAAGGCAAGGCAAGGCAAGGCAAGGCAAGGCAAGGCAAGGCAAGGCAAGGCAAGGCAAAGCAAGGCAAGGCAAGGCAAGGCAAGGCAAGTACGAGGCGAGGCGAGGTGAGGCGAGTACAAGGCGAGGCGAGGCGAGGCGAGGCGAGGCGAGGCGAGGCAAGTACAAGGCAAGGCAAGGCAAGGCAAGGCAAGGCAAGGCAAGACAAGGCAAGGCAAGTACAAGGCAAGGCAAGGCAAGTACAAAGCAAGTACAAGGCAAGTACAAGGCAAAACAAGGCAAGGCAAGTACAAGGCAAGTACAAGGCAAGTACAAGGCAAGTACAAGGCAAGTCCAAATCCAAGTCCAAGTCCAAGTCCAAGTCCAAGTCAAGTCAAGTCAAGTCAAGTCAAGTCAAGTCAAGTCAAGTCAAGTACAAGGCAAGTACAAGGCAAGTCCAAATCCAAGTCCAAGTCCAAGTCCAAGTCCAAGTCCAAGTCCAAGTCCAAGTCCAAGTCCAAGTCCAAGTCAAGTCAAGTCAAGTCAAGTCAAGTCAAGTCAAGTCAAGTACAAGGCAAGGACAAGGCAAGGCAAGTACAAGGCGAGGCGAGGCAAGTACGCAGCGAGGCAAGGCAAGTACAAGGCAAGTACAAGGCAAGTACAAGGCAAGGCAAGGCAAGGCAAGGCAAGGCAAGGCAAGGCAAGGCAAGGCAAGGCAAGGCAAGGCAAGGCAAGGCAAGGCAAGGCAAGGCAAGGCAAGGCAAGGACAAGGCAAGGCAAGGCAAGGCAAGGCAAGGCAAGGCAAGGCAAGGCAAGGCAAGTCAAGTCAAGTCAAGTCCAAGCACAAGCACAAGCACAAGCACAAGCACAAGCACAAGCACAAGCACAAGCACAAGCACAAGCACAAGCATAAGCCAGGCACAAGCACAAGCACAAGCACAAGTACAGGCACAGGCACAGGCACAAGCACAAGCACAGGCACAAGCACAAGCACAGGCACAGGCACAAGCACAGGCACAAGCACAGGCACAAGCACAGGCACAAGCACAGGCACAAGCACAGGCACAGGTACAAGCACAGGCACAAGCACAGGCACAAGCACAGACAGGATCGAGCACGGGCAAAGCGCTGGAACAGCACAAGCACAGGCACAAGCTTGCAGGCTCAAGCAGTAGCACAAGCACAGGCGTGGCGCAGCCGCAAGCAGGCACAAGCACAGGCACAGGCACAAGCTCGGCACAGTATTGTACGGCTCGGCGAGGGCACGGGCACAAGCACAAGCACAAGCACAAGCTTAAGCACAGGCACAGGCACAGGCACGGCAGAGCACGGCACAGGCACAGGCACGGGCGGAAGCACAGGCACGGGCACGGCACGGCACGTCAAGGCTCGGCACGGCACAGGCACGGGCAGGCACAAGCACAAGCTGGCACGGCACGGCACGGTACGGCACGGCATGACACAGCAAGGCAAGGCACAGCAAGGCAAGGCAAGGCAAGGCAAAGCGAGGCAAGGCACCGCAAGGGAGGGCGAGGCAAGCACAAGGCGAAAGCATGGCGAGGCGAAGCAAGGCAAGGCAAGGCCATAGTCAGGGCTAGGCAAGGCAAGGCAAGGCTGGGCAAGGCAAGGCAAGGCAAGGCAAGTACAAGGCAAGTACAAGGCAAGTACAAGGCAAGGCAAGTACAAGGCAAGTACAAGGCAAGGCAAGTACAAGGCAAGTACAAGGCAAGTACAAGGCAAGGCAAGGCAAGGCAAGTACAAGGCAAGGCAAGGCAAGTACAAGGCAAGTACAAGGCAAGGCAAGTACAAGGCAAGGCAAGGCAAGTACAAGGCAAGGACAAGTACAAGTACAAGTACAAGTACAAGTCAAGTCAAGTCAAGTCAAGTCAAGTCAAGTACAAGGCAAGTACAAGGCAAGTACAAGGCAAGTAGAAGGCAAGGCAAGGCAAGGCAAGTACAAGGCAAGTACAAGTACAAGTCAAGTCAAGTCAAGGCAAGTGCAAGGCAAGTGCAAGGCAAGTGCAAGGCAAGTGCAAGGCAAGTGCAAGGCAAGGCAAGGCAAGTGCAAGGCAAGGCAAGGCAAGGCAAGTACAAGGCAAGACAAGGCAAGTACAAGGCAATTACAAGGCAAGTACAAGGCAAGGCAAGGCAAGGCAAGGCAAGGCAAGGCAAGGCAAGGCAAGGCAAGGCAAGGCAAGGCAAGGCAAGGCAAGGCAAGGCAAGGCAAGGCAAGGCAAGGCAAGGCAAGGCAAGGCAAGGCAAGGCAAGGCATGGGCAAGGGCAAGGGCAAGGGCATGGGCATGGGCAAGGGCATGGGCATGGGCATGGGCATGGCCAAGGGCATGGGCATGGGCATGGGCAAGGGCATGGGCATGGGCATGGGCATGGGCAAGGGCAAGGGCAAGGGCAGGGCAAGGCAAGGCAAGGCAAGGCAAGGCAAGGCCAAGGCCATGGGCAAGGGCAAGGGCAAGGGCATGGGCATGGGCATGGCCAAGGGCATGGGCATGGGCATGGGCAAGGGCTTGGGCAAGGGCATGGGCATGGCCAAGGGCATGGGCATGGGCATGGCCAAGGGCAAGGGCAAGGGCAAGGGCAAGGGCAAGGGCAAGGGCAAGGCAAGGCAAGGCTAGGGCATCAAAAGAACATTCCAGTCCAGAATGGATGTGTTATCCGTCGAGGCGAGGCGAGGCAAGGCAAGTGCATCAAAAGAACATTCCAGTCCAGAACGGATGTGTTATCCGTCTTAGTTATACTGCTTCCATACTAGAAGAGGGACCCTCCCATCTGTGGTCTCTTAAGGTTTCTCATTTCCCCTAGCTGGAGTTTGTGTCATTTGTGTCTGCATGTTTGAATTTGTTTTAGGGTTGCCCCAGCGAGGTAACACATCATGGAATCCGCCACTGAGGGGCTAAGACCGTTTGCAGAGCGTGGAGTAACACGTCGACAGACGATCTAAATAAGTCACAGTTGTTGTTCAACTATTCCTCATTTGTTTTTGTTTTTCATGACTGTAATGTGGCGTTGGCCATCGCCTGAACGCCGACGGCAGCTCCGCCTCCGTACGTCAACTTTTAAGTTAGATTGTACGGGGAGACGCCGTCGCTGCGCGGCGTATCCCCCGATAAATAAAAATAGAATAAAGCCTTCACCGTGTTCAGGCTTCAGATGCATTTGCTGTCCACCGTCCGTAGAGACGGCAGGCGGGCGGAGAATCGATTAAATCCCCGCGATCATTATAATCCAAGGTAAACGCTGACATTTCAGGCAGCCTGTTATTTTGACTGAGGGGTGTAACGCGCGCCGAGCAAATGCATACTATATGGGCAGGGGAGCGCGGGAAGATCAGTGGCCGAAATGCATTAACGTCACATGACATTATTATTTGGCGCCAAAAAGCCTCGTCCGCTACCACTAGACTCGTGAGGATGGCGGGCTGGGTGGGTGGGGGGTATTGTCGTGAGGCCGAAATGCATTAACGTCACATGTCCGGGCGGCCATTATTATTTGGCGCCAAAAAGCCTCGTCCGCTGCCACTAGACTCGTGAGGATGGCGGCCTGGGTGGGTGGGGGGGGATTGTCGTGAGGCCGAAATGCATTAACGTCACATGTCATTATTATTTGGCGCCAAAAAGCCTCCCTCGTCCGCTGCCACTAGACTCGTGAGGATGGCGGCCTGGGTGGGTGGGTGTCGGTCGTGAGTGATTATTTCGTCCAGTTGGACCAAGTCAGCCGCAAGACATACATTGAAAAGTTAAAAAAATATTAAAAAATAAAAATATAATCCGTTGTGGGAACCAAGTAAGAACGCCACCAGCTCAAGCGTGGCAGGAGCTGGGACAGCAAGCAAGCGTTTGGTCCTCTCATAAGGCGACTTTTCCGCCAGTCACATATCCAGACATTTACAACTATTTGATAGATTGTTCAAATCCATATACCAAGGAAGACCTCAGATTCATAAAAGTGGGGGATGACAAGTACACATATTATTATCAATAAAAAATAGAAAAACCTTTAGAGTATTTTTGGGGATATTTATACAGCTATTTAGATATTGTAATATTTTGTACAAGAAAAAATAGATACTCTATCACACACTGAGTATTGTTGAGATTGAGTTTTTAATTGATTGATCACTCAAATGTTTTCTGTGTTCATTTGACCTAATTTAAAATGGATACCACACACTTCACATTAGGCAGTAGAATGATGTCATTTCTCCCAGTCAACTACAGAAAATAGTTAAATATCATGAAATATGTACTGTACAACATAAAAACTTACTTCAAGCTTATTTAAAACTTACTAAAACAAAAATCTCCTGTACTACACAACAATTTTGTTTAGTGTCCTCAGGATTACGTTGCATAGTGTTAGCTGTTAGTGAGTTTGAGTGAATTACAAATAAGGTTAGCTATCTATATTCATTATGCATGGCTTTGACTTTAGAACACATTAAAAACAAAATATTTGAACAAAAAAACAAGTAAATTGTGTGCAAACGTCATTTAGTATGAATAGAATAGCATGCCATGCATTTAACACTTATTTAGTTTCACAATCTCAAAGCATAGTTTAGGAACGATGCTAACAATCCATCATTCATATTTCCTTGTCCTGAGAGGCCAAATGAGAATTGTTAAGAGGCCAACTGCAGCAGCCACCGCCACACCTCCCGTTACCGTTGCCATGACGTCACGATAAAACCAAATACACTCCGAGCAGCATGCCTCTGTGCTAGAAATGAGGGAAAAAAGCAGGTGAGTTGGGCATCGATGTAAGAGAAATCCTTAGGAAAAGTGAAACCCCCAAAAGTAAGATTTCAAAATAATCAGGAAGTAATCCAGTCATTTATTCCCTTACAATTAAATATTAAAACAAACCAAACTATTGGCCCACATTTAAGTGTTTTGCACATGTTGACCTGACGATGGCAGTAGAGTGCCACAGGTAGATGTGATCGCTCAGTTCTGCAAATTAGAACGCAACTGGACGGGCTTCATCAGCTTTAAACATTTCCATATGCCAGTTAGAATATGAGTAAACATAAACCATAGTGTAACTTAGACGGTTTGAATCTGCTACTGCCATGTCCATGTAATGTGTTGTGCCAATTTTTGAACAATTACCCTGTTCATTATAAAAAGCAAACTTAATAAAACACAAACTTTGAGTCACTGCCAAAACCCCTCCTTTAACAATATTACAGTGGAGTTATTGTAGTTAGTTCTTACTTGGCCCATTGAGGATAAACATGATAAATGAGTGGTTTCATAGACCTATAATAAATTTGAGTGAATACAAAAATCAGAGGGCATGATTAAGTTTATCCTATACCTTTTTTTTTTTTTTTTTGAAATGTAAAGCATTTGCATATGAAATGGAATGAACAAAGTTTCTACGCCACCGAACAGTGATGTTTACCTGCACGGTCTGATACTCTGAATGACGATGACACCCACACCGTTGGCCACCTTGTCTGTGAGGCTCATCGAGCCATAAACGAAGGCTCCACTTTGCTGCCAAATGAAAGACATAACGTGAAGGTTCAGAGACTTGAGAGTTGCAATAATAATTGAGTCTTGAGAAAAACTAAAGATCCATTTCCTAATTTTGTTTGTTTGGGTAAGCCTGTTTAGACAGAGCAAAAAAAGAATGTGGACGCAGTCCGAGCATGACTCAGCAGGACAAATTCTGCTTATCTTTCTCAACAAGCTGTTTTCGAGCTCACCGTTTGCTCTCCGATGAGTTTGGCGGTCATAGAGAGAGACATGACGAGGATGACGGCCGAGCCAGCTCCTAGCAACACCGCCGCGCCGTAGATGCTTTCAGCTCCCATTGTTTTGTCAAAAAACACCCAAAGGGCAAAGCCCATCACCAGCAGCAGGCCCACAAAATACATCATCTGAAAAGTACAGTCATGCATTCATCTCATGACTATCAGCCTACATAAGGTATTGTGAGGATAAAGCAAGTTCACATCATGGATGTTTTACTCACACTGATGCCTACGAGTTTGCTGATTGGCTTCATGGTCAGCGAGCTAACGAAGCCGCTGACGTACATCACCAGCGGTATGATGGCGATGTACTTCTGTTGGACATCAAGGCACACGTTAGACAGAAATTGCATGCCGTGGCGACGTCGTCCGTCTCTCACTTGCCTTTGGTAGCATCAGCGAGTTGGTGAGGTAAACGGAGATGTACGTCTGGGACAAGTTGACTATAAGTCGCGTGCACATGTAGAGAAAGGCCACCTTGGAGGAAAATGCATGCCAATGAAAATCTGTCATGTTGCTTTTTCAATTGTAGTTTTTAAAACGTGTTTTGTCCAATCCGGATGACTGACTGGCACCACTGTGCTGACAAAAATCATTTAATAGGATCACTTGACCTTGTGACGGAGTGCTGCCAGGGATTTAGGGCCACATGAAAGCAAAAAAAATCACTTTGGACCCTCCGTGTCAATGCTTCATACTGACCTAAAAAAAAACCTTAAATACAGCTGCGTGACTGAAATTATATCTAGGCATTAATCTCATCCTTTTAGGGAAAGCTCTTTACACAATTAAGTATGTACTGTGTGGTAAAATCTCTCTCTGTGTGGTAGGTATCATGCAATTGGAGTGCAAGGTGTGTCACCTGGTAGAAAGAAGGCTCTTTAAGCCAATGTTTCCACTGCAACACTCGAACAGGCGGTGCATCCTCATCAGGGGACGGTGTGAGCAGGAGATCCTCTCCTGACTTCTCCTTTGTGCCAATGTGAAATATGAACGAGAACACAGCTCCGATACCTAATACGATGAGAGACAGCATCTGTTGTGCGGGGAGAGAACAGGTGCCATTTGTATTACTTGTGACTAAGCGGAATTCATGACGCACATCACATTCCAGATGAAGTCAAAAATGCGCCTCTCCAATCTTACCCGAAAGAGAGGAATGTCCGCCGAGCCCAAGTTGTCCGTCATATCCTCTTGAGCCAGAAAGTGAAAGAGCAGAAAGGCCACAGTGTACACCGTGATGTTCGACACCACCGTGAAGGCATACCTGCCCAAGAGACGAAACCAAAAATGCACTTTCGTTTCAAAACAGACAAGTTTGGACTACTTGGCACGTACACTGCTTCCAAACGAAGGATTAGATGGCTAAAGAAAATTATATTATGGCGACAATGTAGGTGAAAAGATTACATTTATTAATCAAATAAAATAGTCATTGTGCTTTTCTGGTTTGCAAAATGCTGACAAATGAAATGTTGGATTTATATATAGGCTGTGATTGAATGGTAGTCACCAATCACGTTGCAACATTACATGCACAAGTAGCAGATACTGACCGAATGAAAGTGAATGATTAACCCCAAATAATGTAAGATTGTGCTAGCAGGTTCACTTTTGTGCATCTTAAAAGATAGTTTAGTTTTAGTTGGGGGAACAAAAACTTCCAAGTAGTAAAGACATCATCCGCAATGGATCAAATGTGGAAAATGTCTCTGGTAAATTATTTTTGCATTATTTCCCTATAAAATAGATTGATTTATTAAATTAAATCTAATAATAATTAAATATAAAATAAAAAAAATATTTTTTTTACTCACACATGAAATAATTATTTACAAATAATATTTGGGGAAATGTCATTGTCCGTCCGTCACCTGTACGCGGTGAGCTCCACCTTGGCGCTCTCACTGGACACCAGCTCTGGGATGAGGGAGAGGTGAGAGATCTGAGTGGCCGCCCAGCCAAACTGGAAGATGATGATGAAGGGGGCAAAGTAGACCACCTTGGCCCATTGGGGAGTGTTTGCTGAGCACGCCAGGCAGGGATTGAAAATGAAAGGGAAAGACAGGATAACACAGATGGTTCCTGCCAGGAGAAATAGAAGATTGCCATTGTCAGCCAAAGGTACTTTCACAATTAGAATTTTAGTCATTGTTTGAAAAAAAGAAAAAAATACATCTGGTGTACACCAATGTTTGACTTAAGTGTTAAGTGGTATTCAGGGGAAAAGTAAATTATGAGAAGCCAAAAATCTGATTTCAAAAAACAAACAATGCTTAATGTTTTAAATCAAGGTAAGGCTATCACGGGGGCAGAGAATCAAAGCGCAGTCATCTGACTTGGTAAAGAATTATTGAATTAAGTTATTGTGCTGTATGGCCAATTTCGATAGCAGCCCGAAGCAGTTGGAGCTTTTAAGGTCAGCGACAATTCTTTCAACTGTATTCTATGAAATTTGTAGGGGGGAAAAATGAATGTTGTTTGTTGGGAATTTCCTGGAAAACACAATACAATGAGCTTTTTCAACAAACAACACAAACAAACCAGTTGGAAAACAGGTTTGCACATGACAAAAAAACCATTTCTTAGAAGGCAAAAAAAAGGAAAACGTGCCATGTCACGAGTATTGCGCCAATTGAATATTCGCCAAGACTTTGAAAATTGGGTTGCACGTTAAATATTTGGAGATGATAGGATTTTCTAAATCAAGTTTATTCAAAACTAATTTCCCTTTGATATTTATTGGAGCACTACGTATGATACAATTAAATGAATTTAGGCTCAAACAAATTGACATCCGTGGGTAGAATTAGAACATGCTCAATTGGATTTTATTGTAGTTTTTTTTGCAGGCCACAATTGTGAAAAACTTCACAGTTCAGATTCTACTTTTTGTTAACATAAAGGACATAATAAAATGAAGGGGTGACTAATGTGACATTTATATGGCTTTTCCTTCAGAGGAAAACTAGAACTATGATGCAACCTGGTATACATAGGCACAGCGGAAAGACCACTGGAAGAGTGCTCATATTGGGAAGTGCTGACTAGCAGCCTAGCAGGAAATACGCAATGAGACATGTGCCGGCTGCTGTGCCATTGTTGGGGGGGAAGAAGAAAAAAAAAAGGAAAACGCCTGCCAAAAATGTTTTAAATAATTTTAAATAATAGGTACCTTGCCACAGTGGCACATAGTAGTGCCATCTCCTGGTGTACTGTGTTATTACCACTTAAAATTGATCACGCAAACTTTTTTTGAAATTCTCAAAAATCAGTTGAGGCAACTCTTGTGGGTCCAGGCCGAGGCTGCATGAGCCTGGGGCCGCCAGCATGTTGTTGCCTGGCATTGGAAAACAATTGTATACATTTCCATCCATCCATCCATCTACTATTTACTGAACAGCTTTATATTTTTAATTGAAATATTTGATTGGAGATTTTTTGAAAATCCATAGCTTAAAAAAGATTTTGTCTATGCTTAGAGAGAGAACAAAAAAGCCTGCCTAAGTTTGTCTAATTCATGCATGAAAGGTTAAATAGTATTTCAATCTGTACATTTGAGTTTAACTTTTAAGTGAAGCAGATGGATTAAAACTCTGTGCGCCTACTTAAATGCTGCTGCATACTCTTGCTTCCTGTTATAGCCTTTTTTTTTTTGCCCCTTCAGCACAGAACTAAAGGAATAAATGCTTCTGAACTCACCCAACAAATGCCAGCTTTTTCTCTTGCCGTGTCTCATGGAGGGACTTCTGTCAGATTCGTATCCAATGATTGGAGTGCACACTCCATCTGCCACCTGTCCGATGAGCAGCAGCACTCCAGCAAAGGTGCTCCGAAGACCCAGGACCGAGTGCAGGTAGACCAGCAGATAGGTGAACCACATCGAGGCGCACAAGTCATTGAGAAAGTGCCCGACGGCATAACACAAACGCCGGCAAAGTGACAAGGTCCTTATCTCCCTCTCGACCGGGGCACATGGCTCCATGATGACTTTCTGCTGATTCAAGTGTCTTTATTTACAATTTAGAGGTCTCTCCTTGTTGGATTTACAAATATACAATAGTGTCACTAAAACAGGAACATCTAAATCAGCTTTTACGAAAATCTGCTGCATTAAGCATCAAATTAAATCGCGTGAAAGTTGATCACACAGTGGGTCCCAACCCCGTTAAAACTAATCCGAACTTGATGGAATACTTAAAAAAAAAAAATGAAATGGCATTCTTCAGCGCCTACATCATAGGAGGAGCTTTCTAGTTATGTATCCATTCTCCTCCTCCTCCTTGATATGATTAATAGATCGGGTGACTTGGCTTTTAACGCTTCCGGACAATGTAAAGATGAATAATCAAGCTATGAGTGCCTTTCACTCGTGACCAAAAGTACTTCCTTTCTTTCTGTTCCTGACAATGCACAAACAAAAACTGCTGCGGCTGACAGAAAAGGGGAAAACTCCACCTGGTAAAACTTGTCACTCAAGTCTCAAAACAAGTCTGAAAATATTTTGCTCAAATATTTACCGCTGGCTTCAAACTTCCGTTTTCGTGTCTTTTTTTGACACGCGTGTCGTGGTTCCACTTCTCCATTCGGATCACAACGTCATAGCGAGATACGTTCCATTAGTCTCAAGCCAGAGGCAAGTAAAAAAAGATATACATATAAAGGCTTAACACTTGAAACACAAGCCATGTCCACGTTCGTCTTAAAAAAAAATGCCTAGAAAGCTGTTTCGAAAGATGACGGCCAGATGCATTGTGGGAAATGAAGTCCAACATAGGCTTCCGAACGTATCGTGAACCCCAACTTCGAAAACCCTCCAAATACTTGTAGAACTTTAAAAAACATGAGAAAATGATGGCAAACAATACTGTATAACATCCCCAATACATCGTAATTCGTGCAAACAAGAGGAACTGACAATCTTGTATCAAACCAAATCAAACAATAAATTTGAATCTCCTCCGCCCTCTCTCCAAACACACACATTCGAAACAAATTGTGTAAATAATGATAGAAAATAATACTGTTGCTGAGTGACTCAGTAAGGGGAAAAAAGCCACAATAGACAGAAAACCTATTGTGCTGTAGTGATTCTAATTTTCTATATAGTGTAAAAATGCCATCTTTTGGGTAGCTTTAGAATGTGAATAAAATAGTTTGTATGACCAAAATGTTAATTATGATGCAGTGTAGTGTTAAACTACACTAATAAACTGCTGTATGTCAAACAAAACGAAGTTCAACCTTTGGAAAGGCAGGGAATGCTATACAGAGATTTCCCAGTATACTGTGTTTTCTTCTCTGCTGTTGAGATGAGAATGTGGTGGAAATTTGCTGGTTGTTTTGTAGGTCCAAAGTCTTTTCGAAAAGGTGATAAATGGCTTGCGATCAGGTGACAAGTACACACAGAATAACATGACATTTTACAACAACAACCATTCGGTCTGGCCACTTTTTTCACATCACATCCATGCATATATGTCCGTTAACTGTGTGTACATTTAATTAAGACAAAGTGAAAGTGCATTTTGAAAGCAGGAGCCAATAAGTCCCCATACTGCAATTGCGTTATTCTAACCCTCCAAATGATTTGGTCACACTTTCTTCATTTGCAGCCTAAAAAAATGAACACACCACACCACCTCACCGATGCATGGACAGAGGGAAACTGTATAGTGTGTAGCGAAAGTGACGCGCACGTTCATTTACCGCACATTCACACATTGACACAGGAATCCTGTAAACATTTGGGAGAGATTAGATAAAACGTCATGGCGGGACACTCGTTGAGCTTTAAACATTTTACTTAGAAAGGCACAAACTATGATTTCCTGGTAAATTATTCTGATGTAAGAAATAAAAGTTGAAAGACATCTTCCCCCATGTAAATCAACATCTTTTGCCATAACTCAGATATAAGCGTCGTGAAGGACTCTTCCTAGATCAGTCTTTATTAAGTTTTGTTTTTCGTAATTGTTAATTCCAAACCTAAAGTTTCCACTGTAATTGTTTTCTGTTTTTTTTCCCAAAAGTGCAATAATAGTAAGAGAGCTTAATATCGGTTTCTCTCAATCTTCCACAGTACCTGAGGCCAGTGACTGTGCTACAAAGTCCACGTTGACAGACAAAAAGAAAACCAGAGGAAGGGAAAAATGGAACTCCAGAACACTACAACATAAAAATAAGTCTTCAAAGCAGGGATTTGACTTCAAAAACTGAGGATTCAATTACAAAAAAGAAAAAAAAAAAAAAAAGAAAAAATACATAAAAATGCTCCAAATTCTGTTATAGATGAAAAGCTTGCCGTGTCGCTTGGATTTAATATGATCGTATTTTCACCTTTCCTCTCAACTTTGATCCCAAAACACACACCAAAGGAAGAAAAGGAAAGCAATAAACAATTTGTTGAGGAGCAGAATTCTGATGGTTCCCCCTGATCAACAGCTCACTGTTGGAACAACAAACCTTCTTTATGGAATCTAGAATACAACAACTGTTTCAAACAGTATCTTTTTTCATATTCACGCCACAGTTTCATTGTTACAGCTTTTTAAAACGTTTTTTTCTCAAGCCTCTCTTCCCCCCTCCCTCCGAGTTTTTTTCTGCCGATTAAGGAATCAGAGTCTGTTGGGAGTCAGTATGACCGCAACGTTCCTTTAACACATCAGCAGCCAGGGAGCACTGAGAACGAGAAAGATAGAAGCAGGGATGGCGGAAGGGAAGTGGAGGGGGATGAAGGGAAGTCAAGTGAGGAAGGGGAGGGGGGGTAAAGAGGTGAGGGGAAGCTGGGTAGAGAAAAGGACAGGGAGGGGGGGCGAGGGTCTGTGTAGTTGCTTCCATTTAAAACTTGACAGTGACAACAAGGTTTCAAGTTCTCTCCAATCGCTTGGTTCACTTGTGCCTCTGGAGAGCTTTCCTCTTTCTCCTTTTGAAGAAACAACAGCACCTGGGCATGAACAGACAAGGCCTTGGCGTTCAAAACAACATTCTTGTATGTGCAAGAGCTAGAAAGTAGACGTTGGGCCTCGTACTTGGTTTCGTCGGCCACTTCAACCTCGGTGGGAGCAGTGATGGGAGCATTTGAGTGTCCAGCTGTGGGATCATCAGTGTTCAGCTCGCCATTTGTTGAGCTCATCACCTGCATGACCAAACAAAGAGAGCAGAAAACTAAAAACCAACTCGCACCCATGGGTTGGAGGGTGACAATGCAAAGAACCACAACTCGTACTATATATGTGATTGCCAGCCATCTTTGAGCGGATCGTTTTGCGCAGTAACTTGGGAGTGCTCCAACTAAAGCAACTTCATAATAGCTTACATGCTGCAGTACTATCGGCTCAACACTGGGTGGCGTCATTGAGTTGCAGCATTAACAATGAAGGCTTCTGATTTCAGGAGCGCTGCCAAATACCTACTTGGGAGCAAATGGCGATGGAAATTTGAATTGTTATGAGTGGAACATAATCGATTTATTGTAAAGCACCGGCATTTAGCGAACGGGATCATCATGTCATGATAGTTGCTGCTAGATGTCATCGCTGTACAGTCAGCCCCCCCCCCCCCCCCCGCCACTCCCTCTCACGTCACAGGCAATTAGCAGATGAAGCAATTGCTGCTGGGAGAGCAAAACAACAAACACACGGGGGAATCAGACAGTTGAATGTACGCACACGGCAGAAGGTTGGACAAAGCACAGGCACAGGTAGCGTGAAGTGTGTGAGGGATGAGAGAGAGCGAGAGAGAGCACACACGTAACCATACAGCTTCATGCACTTGCCATCCAAGCAGCAGCAGTACCTGGACAGAGCCCCCCAGCCGCTCAGCTGTGAGGTGTGACCCCAAAGTCTCCTTATTGGTCACAGGGGTGGGCTGAGACTCACTTCCTTTTGGCTCAGGCGACTTGATGCAATAGCAAAAAAGGTTGAAGACGCAGGTGGTGGTGGTGGTGGTGAAAGGGGAGGTGAGGGGATCCCATGTGGTGGGATTTGGGGGTGAGTTGTGAGGGAGAGGGGGGGGGGGGACAAGGAAGAGGTGGGGTAGGTGAGTAAAAACAAAAGAAAGAAAGAAAAACAAAAAGAAACAAAACAATTACAGAAGACATCTCCCAAGCAGAAGCAGGCTTGTTAAGACTTACTATGTTAAATAGAGGAGAAGAGGGAAGCAAAATTCATATGAAGCACAGATCGACACACTTACAAAGTCATGCGGGAGTCAAAGAAAAACAGCCTTGATCAAACTTGTGTACGTACGATGAGATTGTGCTGTCAATTTGCAGAGAATTGAGATTTTGTAGTACTTCCCCATCGCCTATTATGGATGTTGCAGTTTACAGCTACGGGCAACGAGATGGGGCGTGAGGTCAAAATGAAAAAGATGCAATTGATGCTACCGAGTCAAGCGTAAGATCTTAAGTGTCACGCCCTTTCTGGCCCATATGGAAACAATGAAACGCTCTCATGACGTATAATTACATATTTGTGTCGATCAGAAATGTGTTCATTCCAAATGACTCATCTTTTTACCCAGGCTAAAAATAAAAGGCAAGGCTTGGATAAGGCTGGTAAAATACAAGGAAAGAGTTGCTCACAACACCCTATTGTCATCACTGGTATGAACAATGCAGGCTGCATTTTCAACTCATGCATGCAATGACCGAAGCTTATAAAATAAAATAAAAATATAGTCAACACACAAACAGTCATTTGGTTGACAGCGAATGCAGCAAAATTCAACTCATGACTGTAAATGTATATTGTCTGGCGGGACAAATGAGTCACTTATGCATTAATGTGTGGTGAACAGGTGGAAATGAATGGCAGCCATTTTCTCAAGGAAGTTGCTTACAGTTGGATACAGCAAGAACAATCAGGCAGAGGAACTTGAATGACTGGGTCGGTCGGTTGGTCGGTCAGTCGGCTGGCGGATTGGCAAGCGTGCGTGCGTGCGTGTGTGTTGTTTATGCAACGTTCCTCGTGACCTCACCTGGTTTTTGGTCTGCTGTTGTGCTTTGTCCCTGCTGCTGGGCTGCAGGGGAGCATCACTAGGGATAGGGCCGATCGGTGTGGGCTGCAACAAACACAAAAAGAGTCCAATAAAAAAAATTTAAAATACAACCTGACGGAGCTTGAGAGGTGGCACAAATAAGTCAAATATATATCATATCATATATCGTTTCTGAATGAACTGTACTTAGTTGGACTATTCTAACAAAATGCAGCCCAGTGTAATGCACAATTTGTACACTAGAGGGCACTCACCAGGGATTTGCCAACCCAGTCATATTCATAGTCAAAGACGTAGCCGTTTCTGTCAAACAGATCAGTGAAGAGCTTCCGCAAGTAGTCGTAGTCGGGCTTCTCAAAGAAGTCCAGCCTCCTCACATATCGCAGGTAGGTGGCCATCTCTTCTGTATCAAAAGATGCGTTAGGAGCCAAAGAAAGGAACGCTTCAATGAAGCCAATCTACTCTAGTTGCACCGACCTGGGAAGGTTTCACAAAGTACTTCTATCGGGGTCGCTCGTTTGGTGTCCCCAATTTTTTGATACCTCTCCTTCAAAGTTTCCGCCTAAAAAGTAAAGAGAAAAGATGCATCGTCGAGTTTGCAGATGCTGTCACTTCCAGAAGTGGTCATGATAGCCTGGTGACCGCATTTGATGCTTTCTGCCACGTTACATATCGATGAAAAGTTGGCCCGGGCTGAGCCATGCAACCTCCCCCACAGTGGTCCATCCCTCATATTCATCAACAACAGGCTTCCTCCCACATAACAAATGCTCAGATGTCTCACTCTGCTCTTATTATTTGCAAGAGAGGCAGCCTGGATGGTACCTAGTGACAAATCCATCATTGGACAACAACAGTATCGGAGTAGATTATTTTTGTCATCTGCTCAAAATGGAACTGGCCTACAACACACATCCATTTCCTCCAAAGTTATTTTCACAATTCAAGGCAAAAAAAAAAAAAAAAAAAATCCATGCAAGTGAGACTTGAGGCTGAAATTGAAACTTTGATGTCCTGGCTTAGGTTTCAGACTCTAAAAATACAACAACAGGATGGACCTTGAAATGTCTCCTGTGAGAGAGGATGGAATTGTTTTCCCAAAGTTGTCTAGAGATTGAAAATTCAAGTCTTCTCCGAGAGGAGCAGGAAATGGTCAAATCAAAGCGAAAGACAGCTAGGCAACACTCGCTGTATAGCAAACAATGCAATACTATACCTTTAAGCCTTGCCAAGGGAGGCTGCCTCGAAGGAAGTACATAAACATGTGACCCAAGGCCTCCAAATCATCCCGCCTACTTTGCTCTGAAAATGACAAGAAGGTGCAAGATGTTTTCATTCAGCCACGGTAATTTCACCGTTGATGCTTTCATGAACGAGAGGAGAATCACAATGTTATTTGTCACTGACCTTTTCCCAGATGTGTGTTGATGCTCATATAGCGCGCCGTTCCAGTCAGACTCTTGTGCTCCCGGTACGGGATGTGTTTTTTGGTCTCGGGGTCTATGTACTCTTTGGCCAGACCAAAATCGATGATGTGAATGGTGTGCTGTCTTTTGCTTCCTGGTCGCCCAACTAAGAAGTTTTCTGGCTTCACATCTCGGTATATCAGACTTTTTGTGTGGACATACTCCATCCGCGTTATCTAGATGAGATGCGCAAGTGTTTATAAAAGTGTTTTAGAAATTCAGTCTTAGGCACAGTGATGTCATTTTTTAGTTGACAGGAACTTTCCCTTTAAAATCTCATTTGTCTCATTGTCTTTCATGAACAGGATGTGTGTATGCCTGAACAGTATCATGCATACATTAGTCCAGTGATTCTCAACCTTTATGGAGCCAAGACACATATTTGAAGCTCGAGAAATCTCACGGCACACCACTAAATAAAGATGTGACAGAAAAATTGGGTACACGTCAATCATACGCATTTTGCCATCTAATAAAGACGCATTTGTTTATTTTGTCTGTCACTATAAGTCGCTGGCATAGACAGTGGAACAAATTCAGGTGAATTGTTGTTTTCAGCCAATTAAGGGAAATTTAATCCTTTTCCTATTGAACACCTTAAGAACTCACTGGTTGAGAATCACTGCGAAGGTTGACTGGGATAAAACTGAAGATGCCAATAAATGGATGTTCTATGGATGAATACAATTAATCGATGCAGGCTCCAATTTGTTCATATGTCACATAAATGTCAACCTTACCAGCTGTATGGCTATCATCAGGACGGTCTTGAGGGAGAAAGTGCGGTCACAAAGATCGAACAGGTCCTCTAGACTGGGCCCGAGCAGCTCCAACACCATGGCGTTGTATTTCCCGCAAGGACCAAAGTAGTACACCTGTGGAATTCCCTCTGCGGGAAGAGGCACAAATAATTTAAATGAAAAAGTTTTTCCAAAATCTGTGTCATATTAAAACAAAACATAAAACACAAATGTCCCACTTGACTTTTCACCCCATGAATTTCAATTGGGTAAACATGCAAAATACCTTTGCAGACAAGCAAATGAAAGCTTCAATAATAAACAAAAGTTTGTTTCCTTCTACAGGTGTGTCAGTGTTTGACTTCTCTCAAGTGTAAATAAAGGCAAAGAGTAAACGTATCGCTATCTGGGGCACTGATACATTTGCTACTTGAAACCACCACACCCCATTTTGTAGAAAATACCAACATGACTACAGAAGATGGCTTATTAAAACGAGTCAAAACAAAAGCAAGTCAAGGCCCACAGTAATGTGGGTCACCATGGCATTAAAAGCCAGAAACCATGAGATATTGCGTCAATGATTCACCAGCACGGATGTGTTGTGAAATACAACTAACGATCATTTCCAACGATCACTGAGGTTCGGCTGAATGTTGTTCGGTGCATACGTAAATACTGTCAAAAGTTGTAAGTGGAAAGAAAATAAGTGCTACGTACACAAGCAGTCTTTTCAAAACGCATGCATCATAAAAGTAAGAAGGAAAAAGTCTCACTGCCTTATCAAGATTTCATGAAGGGTAAAACAAACATCAGTACGATTTTTTTTCCATGAGATACGCACTTTTTATTTTAAAAGTAAAACAAGTGGCAAAAAAAAAAAAAAGCTCACTCCCCCAAACGATTGCGCTAATACAAATTTGAGTTGTTTGGTGCCAAAGCAATCGTCAGTGGTGCTCTGCCCCTACTGCCATCATTGGAGACAATTCAACCTATTGTGTATATATTGCGGGTCTTATCAAGTTGCATCATGGCAACTGAAAACAATGTTGCTCTACAGTCAAATGTCAAGAGTTGGAGGGCAGAGAGGGATTGGGAAAAGATGAGCCAAGAGTTGCAGGGAGGGAATGCATATTAAACATTTAGAGTACGGAGGATAAAGATAAGTGACTTCCATTAGGCCAAATGCTCAGGAGATGTCCTCCCTCAGCTGAAATAAGATCAATGGCTTGTCTTGTTCCAGCGGAGACAAGACTGACCAAATGAAAGTTACACAAGAATGCTATTTGTCGCTTTTAACCTGATACTGCTAATTGGGGAGAAGCTTAAAGGCAACCGCTGGGTTTTATCTTCCTCTATGTGGCATATTGTCAATCTCTTGCACAAAATAGTACAACTAACAATCGACGTAGGAAAAAAAAATGTGTCTGTGCGATATGGTCATGTAAGCTTAACATAATCAATGACAATATTAGTAAATCAATAGAGTCAAGGAAAGGGATGGGAATTATTAGCATGGCATAATTGAGAGTTTCCTTTGCAATGTATGGCGGCGACGCAATCAGGAACATCCCGACTGAGGAAATTATCTGAGTAAACAAACCATAATGGCCCACACGGCTCGCAGAGGGAGGGCCATCTATAAATAGTCAAGGACTGCCCTTGTGCACCAACCCCTTTCAGGACTTGAGCTCCAGCGTCAGGATCAAGGAATTGACACGGCAATAAATACCAGCCCAAAAAGCCACCGACGCTGTGTTGTGTGTGGCCAGCTTGTAGAAACAAAACAAAAACATCCACTGAGTAGAGTAGACAAACACTAGTTGTTTTCCTTACCTGAATTTCCCAACTGTTTGTAAAATCTATATTCCAAATGGAGCTGTGGCGCCCTGGATTTTATAGGCTCCTGTAA
Source organism: Syngnathus floridae (assembly GCF_059516105.1). Lineage (NCBI taxonomy): Eukaryota > Metazoa > Chordata > Actinopteri > Syngnathiformes > Syngnathidae > Syngnathus > Syngnathus floridae. Next base: position 13,348,996 of record NC_142425.1, read on the forward strand.
GAGGGAGGGGAAAAAAAGAAATATTGTGAATAAAACATGGCATAGGCTATCATCTTGAATTCAAGCAATTGTGAAAGAAGAAAATTGGCACCACCGTGCAAGCCACGTGATTGACAAGCACAACTTAACCAAAAGCGTTTTACAAGTTCTAATCGCTAAAAATAACTTGAGTTTTAAGTTGTCATTGTTCATTTCGAGAGGCTCAAGTGCGGGCATGCTTTATCAAAAAGCAACCCATTGCTTTGAGTTCACTCCAGATTTACAAATGGTAATCTGATTAACCGCACCAGGCGAGAAGACAAGGGCATTTACACCGAACGTGAGCCAAAAGGTGCATTTCTGATTTAAAAGAAGTTGAAGAAAACTGAAAGTTTTTAAGCCCTCTTAAGTCATTGATGCCCTAATCAAATTAGGACTGAAATCTCTTTTACTGCCTTGTAAACACTGATCTGCATACCAAGTAAGTTCTGCTCAAGGCAGTGTTTCTTCCTGCCGATACAAAATGCATTCCCAATTTATATCCCGTCGCAGAAATACGTATTTCAATGTGAAATATTAAAAAACAGGATTGAAATGATCTCAAAGACACAATTGCTCCCACATCATGGTAACAATATCCAGAGGCCACACATAAGAGTCCCAAAAGGGACAACAGACAGGGCGGGTAATAGAGAAGAGTGCAAGCCTGTGGGATGAAGACATGTGACCGGCCTGAGAGGCAACACAAGTAACTGCTCGGCGAGTGTGAAAACACACACACACACACTCACACACACACACCATCACCTCCATGGGCACCAGCAGCCATGAACATGAACAACAAATATATAAATGATGGGTGAAAGCAGATGGCACTACACTGTAGAAGCATTTAAAACAGCTTACAATGGGAAACAGAGGCTTATGGCAGCTTTATGGAGCCTACTTAAGAGTCATCTCTATTTCCAGCAGATGGACTAAGCTATGGCTGTGTAAATGACCACAGCCAAGCTGCGAATGTCTGATGTAACAACGTCGCATTTGACAAGGATTTTTGTTTTTTCGCTTGTAAATATCATTTCTGTGATCTGCTCACAGGATGAGAGGAAATGAAATGCGGGCCATGCTCGGAAACAGTTTGATTTTAGTGAAGTGATTTGGAGCCAACTGGAACTTGGTTATCATGTAATCCTGATGCTTCTCAAAAACTTTTGTGACAAGATATCAACTTAAATGTGGAGGTATGCAATATCTATTTTTTAATGTAAAATCAATCTCTTCAGGCAAAAAAAATAATAATTACATATTAAAAAAATACCTCCCAATGCATTTCAATGGGCATCAATTATGTGCATATATATTTTATATGAACAAGCCGGCCAGGTCAATATCGCCCGCAAATAGCTGATCGTTGAACAAATCCTAAGTTTAGACATCAACGAATAATAATTTTTATTAATCATGACTTTAATATCAATCAAATTTATTTTTCCATAATTACGCAGCCCTACATCATAGCATATCGCCCCCCCCAGGATTAATGAGCAGAATAAGACAAAATCAATGTGACTGGATGCCACAACACTATGACCTCAAAAATGTGTTGCTCACTAGGGATCTGTGATTTATGACTTGATTCAATTCAAACACTGAAATTATGTGGTAATGATGTCAGAAACAAAGCGTCCAGATTGCTCTGTTCATGATGTCATCCTAATCTTTCACAGAGCCCAACTGGACCCTTTTCATTTATTTTTTTAATCACAGTCTAGGGACTACTATGACATACAAAATGTACAGTCCATTGATGTATGAATCAACAAGTCACCATCATCATTTAGTTGCTTTCTAAATGAGTGATTTGATGGAATCCCTCCTTGAACAAAGCCTACACATGATACAATACTGGCTTGTGTCGAGGGCAGCTGACCAACAGGCCAGAAGGGCCCTTCCCTGTCTGACCTGCTGCTACTGCTGCAGGAACCTCTCCACCTCAGCTGTTCCTCACCGTCCCTTTAAAAGACATTTGGCCGTGTGGAGACTTCCAGTGAAGCACCAACACCTTTTGGCAATGATACACCTGATGGGTTGTGGCTCATAAGAGCATTCAAGGAAGTAGCGAGGAAGCAAAACATAGATGTCTAAAATGTGCATGCCACTCCTCCTGCAACTGTCTTTGATTAGGAGCCAAGTCAGATCGAAAAGTGCAGCAACAGAACTACAGAAAATAGCAACAGCAGTCCAACAGTGGCTGCTGTTCATATTTCATCTCTGCCATTCATTCCGTTCTGTTTTTCAATCGGCATGGGTGGGGGAGCGTCTGATCCTGCGCCACTGTCAATTCCAAACTCTGAAATACAACCACCAATAGATGACATCGATGCCCATTTTAGAGATGAGATCAGCAGTTTTTGTGAGTCCGCTGGGAGAAACTTCTTATTCTACTGCTGAATATAAAAGACCAGAAAAGGCAGACTATAAAATGATTGAACACTCTCTTTCAAATGGCATTAAATGTTGTTAATAGTCATGGCAACAAATATTGCTCTAGGAGGATGAAAACGGGTGACAGCTCTGGGATGATGTGTTTGATAACACCATTTCAAGTGAACGCTTGAAGCTCGTACAAATACATGATTATGTCATCAGAGATTATGCAGCGCTTTCAGGCTAGTCACCACGGTAGTTTCACATGAACTTGCGTGGACAGAAAATCAACTTCATCTTCAGAGGATTAACCAACTCTTCATACCATGTCAGCCGGGCTAAATCTGATAGCAGATAGCAGAGAAAGACCAGAAATGACCTTTCTAACTCCAATTGATGTATTGGGTTTTATTTTGTTTATTGAAAACCACCAAAAATTCAGACAAACTTTTTTTTCTTTTTAAATCAAAAGGGCCACATGGCCACCGTCCCATCTCACGCCAAGACTATCCCAGGTCTAGTTAATACTGCAGCATTAGATCTTAGCAATTGATCATCAAAAGAAGCCAGTGTGACTTTCAAAGAGTGTCAACGTATGCCAAGGTGTGACACGTACGCAACGGAGCCAACATTATGCAGAAGCCCCAGAATAGAGCGACCTTTCCGTGACTCCCGATAAAGCATTTCACAATATGCATTTTGCAATGTGACTCAACTGTAGAGAACCATCTCAAATGTCAACAAAGTGAAGCTTCAATCAGAAGCTAGAATGATCGGGTGACTGAAAGGGTCAAACAAATGAAGATGTCCAAGTAACGCATGCGTGCATTTTCATCCTGCAGGGCACGTTTTTCCCGACAAGAGAACCGTCCGCTAAAGTTGGGAGCGTCACTAAGATTTCTATCCAGATGTAAATCACAATCAAAACAACATGTCTATGTGATAATGCTAGCTACTGATTCATTCGCATATTAGCTAGTTGACTGAAGACATGACAGTATTTATTCATTCAACCTTGCCGGGGTGCTCTCAAGGGGTAAAGCAAAGTAGGGAAGACCTTAAATCGTCAAAATGTCACTTTAAATTGTGCTGATAGAGCTTTTATGCCTATACTGTTGTGCGACAACTGCCTCATGGCAGGCTGATGTAAGCTGCTGAGCTCGACTGAAACAAGAGCTGTTTATTATGCTGCAGTGGGAGGGAGACAGAAGAGTTGGATAAAACGCCTCAATCTACCTCCGAATCAGGAAATAATTAACAAGAGTCACTTCTGAAAAAGCACTGCTTTACAGCCTTTGAGCTAGTGTGACATAGGCCCGATTTGGTGAAAACATCTCATATAACACTTTAAAGGGATTTTGTTTTGTTTGTGGAATAATTAATTAAACTGACAAAATCCACCTGTTTTTAATCCATCTCAGGAGGCGGCCATTTTAACACTTGCTGTCGACTGAAAATGACATCACCATGTCTCAGACGACCAATCACGGCGAATCAGATTTTCAAAACTGAGCTGTGATTGGTTGTGACCCGAGACCAGGTAACTGTGATGTCATTTTAAGTTGACAGCAAGTGGCAAAATGAAGGATAAAAACGGGTGAATTTTGCTGCTTAACTCGTTCATTCCACAAATGCAATATTAATCAAAATGCACATACAATGTATTTTTTGTAAAAAAAAACATTTTGGGGGTTGACTTCCCCTTTAAACATTAAAATAAAATGGCAATTAGATGGTCATTTACATCAACAGCAAAGTTCATTTATGTATGGATAGTTTAGCAGTGGCTTTTACAGGACAGTATAGCAGTGAACATTATATATTGGCATTTTCTTTAAGCGACTGGGATCTCCCTGTGAGCCCAGCCTGCAATGTTCATCCGTAAATGGCGACACAGTCCTGTCACCATCTCACAGGCACTCAGTCAGTGTAAGAAAGCAAGCAGCCAAAGCACAAACTGACCCTCTCTCTGTGTGTCGACCGGCCGGGCCTGCTAACAAAGACAACCTTTCAGAACACAGCAGTTTCCACTTGTCTCTTGCTTTTCATTTCAACATTAACACGGGCCTTGCTCCATTTCGCACTATAATGTGCTAAAAGAGGTCATTCTTGTTGCTCTCAGGTGCGTACATACAGTGGAGAAGAAGTACATAATTTTCCAAAATAGTTGGGCTACAGAATAAGAACTGTTTCTGTAGCAGAAAAGAAGTATTCAGTACTGTAGGGTTGTATGTTAGCACGCCTTGTTGCGTTGATATGTCCTGCCATACATTGGCCTAGCTATCGCTATCCTGCCTACGCAGTTAATGGCGGAAATGGAAGCCCGGTCAAGGTTTACACTGGCAACTCAACTGTGTGTTACAATGGAAGCCAGTCCTCGGCTCAACACTAGGCCTTTTTACACTGTCTGGTTTAGACGGGCCGGTTCCTCTTTTTCCTGTTTTGCTGCTCAAGGTGCAGGGACAAATGATCAGATTGTCGGACAACAGGTCCCTCTGTATAATAAGAGTCCACATTGGTGGAAATACCCTACCTTGGCTGAGTTATGTGTAAAAGGCAAAGGCAGTTGACTGTCACCTGTCAAAAGTAATGGCAAACTTCTTTCGTAGAATTTACAAGCTCCTTGTTTCCAGTTAAACAACACGTGTGGCATCTAATTTAGATAGCACATCACCCATATCACGCCAACATGTCTTGGTCTGCGATTGACAGATAGAATTCTGACAAGTTGTTGGCACAAACTTCAAGAGAACATTGCACACTAACTAAGGCTGAAAGCAGTCCTCAAGTAATTCATTTTGAAAAATGCTGGAGGAATTTTCCCTGCCTCGAGGAACCGTTTATTTAATTGCAAAGCTCAACGGACGCACAAGTTTCTTAATTCATTCACGGCCATTGACAGGGAGCAACTCTACTGTAAAGAAACTGTTGATTATCTAAAAATATGGTTATTTGCCAAGCCCCAATGGTTGGGCAATACCTTTAAAGCCCCTACAGCAGCACGGATGGACATCAACATGTGTGAAGACAACTGTTCGGGAGCGGAAGGCCCATTAATGTGAAGCCCAGCACCAACTCATCTCAACTTTCCCAACTCGTTGTTTTTCCACTTAGTTGAATGCTGAAAATGTATGTGTGCGTTTCACTGCCCACTTCCCCTTAATGTTTGTGAACAGAAGTTAGAGCGGGCACAAGAATCATGGAGCAAAAGTATTGCCTTAATACCATAGCCAGATATAGCTGGATACCATCGGGATAAAAATACCCCAACAGATGGGAAGGTTCACAGGCAAGGGTAGAGGCAGTGAGCACAACGTAAGATTTCACAGAACTGCAATTACAGACGTTTTCTAACCTCGGCCTTCTATGTGGTTGACAAAGCCTTCAATGGATGCCCATTCAGAGATAATGACCTCCCTGGGATATACAAATGTAAGAATAATCATATACAGACCGCTGGAACTGTGGTGGAAATGACGCCGAGACTCCGACATCTTCTGTAATGACTACTTAACTTTGGTTAAACTTTGCCGTTGCCTTCATTAATGTATAATCATTGAAGATATCAGCTCACCAATGTGAGCCAATTATCGATACGATAAAGCGGTTGCCAACGTGCTACCTGCGTGGTTCTCCAATTAGTATCCCGCGGGGAAGCTCTAAAGATATCTCACCAATAATGGGGTTTTCTAACAACATCGCAGAAGTGATCATTTGCATTGACTGAGATTTATGAACAAAAATAAACTTTCATTTTGGTATTGGCAACTGCTCAGACATGATTATAAAGTAGTTAAAATAACTACAGACAACTTCTGCATAGTACTATACCTGTTTGTGAAGATTCTATAGAACGTTTGTCATGCATATAAAAATGAAACATGTCCACAAAAAAAATATATAAAAAAATAAATGAAAAAAATAAACCTTGAGGGTTTTTATCTGCTTTGAATGCCTGATTATTTGGTGTGCAGTCAAGCTAGCAGTAGCAATAACAATGGAAGGATAAAATCTTCTCAAATACATGGCCATCAATGCCTTGGTAATTATTATTATATTTTTTTAAAGAAGTTGTTTGTAGCGTGACGGTTGACTTGACTGCGCTTCCTGACGAGGTCTGGTAGTTTCATCACAAAACGAACATTGTTGATAAGGTTTGCTAAATATTAACAGAGGACAACCCGCCACATGTTAAATGAGAGTGTGCGCTTACCAATTTGATGGCCACGTATTCGTTGGTATAGAGATTTTTTCCCAGGCGCAGCTCTCCAAAGTTCCCGCAGCCAATCTTTTTACCAACACGGAAGTTCGGGCCAACCATAAGAACTCCAGAATTGGTCCCAGAACTTCGGCCCCCATGTCCAGTCCTACTTCCTGCCGTCTTAGACATTTTTTTCCCTTCCTCTGTCTCTCCCTTGCCCCCTCTCTTGTCAAAATCCATAAGCTTGTGATACCCTGGCCTCTCCACGATTATTCTCCAGCCATGCAAACCATAGGAGATCCAGTAACAATGGCAGAGGAAGCTTTAGGAAGAGGGGGGAGGGAGGGAGGGAGGCAACTCTCACAGGACAGAGGAAAGGTGTTGCTGTTACAACTGCGGCGGCAAATAAACCAATCTATAGCTAACGTTGCGGGCTCCCGTTTGGTCTCCTCGAGTCACGCCAGCTCCAGTCGAACACAAATACGGTCCCGACAGGAGAAGGGGCAGGCGCCGGCCGCTAAAATGTGTCCACAGACAGACACATACAGTACAAAATCATAAAAAAGCACTCCAAAAGCCAGCTAGTGCATCCACGAGGCCGCTTGGGAACATCCCTTGGGGTTCCTCATTCCTTGTGGTCAGCCCTCAGTGTTACAGCAGATGCTATCCATGTTGTTGGGTCACGGCACAGAGCGACCCCGAGAGCAAACAGCCACGAGATGAATAGGTAACCGACTGCTTTTATGTCACCTTGGTGCCCTGCAAAAGAATCAAAAGAAAACAATGAGTTCAGAATTTAGGACGTCATCGTTCCACAGTTCTAATTCAGGATTCAATCCAAACTGGCTGCCAGGCAGATTTGATAGTCACTGACTGTCAATAAAATATGGTAGACTTAGTTAATCATGAGCTGGCATGTTTAATTATGGCCAAGATTCATTTTGTGCTACTAAAAAATTTTTGGGGACATTTTCATTTCATTTATCACAATGTCATCCTATACAAACATTAGTCCAAACCCAATTGTTACTTTAGCTTTTAAAACGTGAATCCGTCCAAGAGCCAATAATACAAACCAGTGATTTATTCTTCAAATGTGTCAAAGGCAAAATAATTCATATGAGCACATATTCACAATGATGATAAATGAATTCAATTCAAATGGTCAAAATTGACCATGCTTGTGGTGTAAAATTCAGTCAATTCCTGGCACAGCTGTCAATAACCAGAACCATTTTAATTTTAATTGGCAGTGTAACCTAAATCCTGCATCCAAATCTGCTTGACTGAACACTATGTATGCACGAGCTAAGAGGCTGGGAGCAAGTAATGGTCAACGCTTATCAATGGAAAGGCACTTACATTGATCAATACGAAATATATATATTGGATACAGTGTCCATTCCTAAATGGCCAAGAACGCAAATCAAAACAGAGACGTGTAGAAATGAGTCAAAATGGACATATTGAGATTGTCCACACAAAATTGTTAGGTCCTTTAGTCATGTTCCTGGAACAAATTGACTCAAGTATGCTAAATTGACCAAAAGTGAAAAAGAAAAATGAGTACAAAAGGCCACATAGCAAATAAATTCAGGAAACCTCAATTGATTCCACAAGACCTATTCTGCTGCCCACACTGCCCTTCACACAAGTGGCGCAGTTTGAAACGTCTCAGTAATTTTGACGTGCGGACTTGGAGAACTCTTTGGAATTTTGGCCTGTATGAGCAGATTGGTGGATATTTTTATCTGAAGCTTGTCGGCCAATCTGAGAAGGGCTTCCCTGACTAGCAGACAGACATGTAAAAGAATCAGACATGTTGAAAAACAATCAAGTTATACATTCTTCACAATGAGCAGATTTTCTAGGGGTGTAAATGCTTTCAAATATGGTCTATGAAAACAAGTGGCTTTCCGATCAGCAATAATGTCTGCAGTATGACGTTTGGTGATTCATTCTGTAGGAAATGAAAAGAGAGTAGACCTGGTCACCAGAGGAAAAAGTACAACAAACAGGGTGCCATTAGAGCATCCATGCGAAATCATCACAATTGTGAATTGTTGTTTGTTTTATAAAGTTTCATACTGAATTGCTTGTATGACAAGGTTGACATTTGAGATGTTATTGAGGTAAAACGCACAGATATCCACTCAGACCTTTTTGCATAATCTTAATCACTGTTTATTTGTCAGAATATGTGGATTATTTTCAATCGACTGTTTGCTATCACTACCTATTCATTTCTTACCTTAGCAATACGGCCTAAGTTTTGAGGTGGCACCAATCAACCAGGTGTAAATCATGGCTAGTGGCTTTACCGTCACTTCTCTCAATGTAGCTAAGTTGCATCGACACGAAAAAAGAAAATAATAATAATTCGATGTGAATTTTATCCGCTAAACAAAGCAAAAACCCAAAACAATATTAAACACACATCGATCGGTAGATTTCCTTCTGATGGCGATGTAAAATGTGTGCATTTTGCTAGTTGGGTAATGCTTGCTAACTAGCTACGAGTAGCTGTCATTCAACGTTACTTTTATGTAGTCCCTCGGATGACTATTTCATCAAATGGATCCCACAATATATTGTTTTTGGCGGACTTAATGTCGACATAGAATATAAGAAGAAGGGATAAATTTCTTCCAAAATAACCGTGGTCTAACACATGCTAGTTGGGAAGACAAGGCCAGATACTCTCAAGACATCCTGGCGTTATTTAGCGACTTAGCATAATAGCGTTCATTCGTTCAGAAACTGGATGTATATTAATAAAGTTGTCTTATATTTTTACCAATACAAGTACCGCGTAGAACTACTATTTAATTGAAAGCTGATGTAAACCGGTTGTTACTATATTACACATTTGATAAATGCTAACCTAGTTAGCACATCTAAAAAAAAAACACCGCTCCTCTTGGCCCTACGCCTAATAAAAAAACAGCTAACGTTAGCTGGCGCTAAAATAGCAACTTGTATTTATACTTTAAAAATAAATAATAATATTGAACGGTATGTGAACCAGAGCGTAAAAAGTAAGAAGAGGACAACGCGCAAATTATTCATTGACTGACAGCTCCGAAGATACGATAATCGGCTTCGTATACGACTAATAACAAATGAATAACACTCTCACTTCTGATGTTGTTTTAGATCGTATCGACTGCCGTATAGTGCAAATCAGACCAATCACCATTTAATCTGACACATATGCATATTGCAGTCATTGGCAATGCGCCGACCACTGCCGGGCAACTCCTTAATCCTAACAAGCGAGTATACAGCAGCAGTCAGTCCCTCTTTAGCTCCCATGCTAACGTTAGCGGTTGGCCAAACTAGCACACGAAGCACAGCGAGAACGTTCATGTACAGCGAGCGAGGCGCTTTCTTCTTCGAGGAACAACAATTGGGACGGAGCTTTTACGCCCACGGCAAAACGTGTGGAATTACCTTTAGACTTAAACTATCGACGGGCAGTCGAAGTCATGGCTCTTCGTTCGTATGAATCGTTTCTTTTTTCGCCCCTCTTGTCCTCCAGTTGCTATGATGTCTCTTTAAGCCTCCCTCGACTGCCGATACCCTGCCTGACACAGCGTCACACTGCCTCACGCCACTACTACGTAAAAATAAAAAAAAGGACCGCAACCTTTTCGGGAATACGGAAAAGGAAGAGCGCAACTTCCGCACTTTTTGCTCTTCGATTGGCGTAAAAGTACAATACTTTAACTCGTTGAATTAAAAATAAAAATACTGTGCGAACTCTATCTGAAGTTCCATCCGAAGAAAACTAGCCCTAAAATTATTATTTTTATCTAATAATTTATTTTCAATTTGAGTTGTACAGGTTATAGGTCACAATGTTTTGATATTACAGAATTAGATCACAAAAACTGGCAAATGAAAAAGGGTGTGTAGACTTTTTCTATCCACTGTACAATGTTCAATGATGTGAAGAAAAAGTTAGACGTGATCCTAAAACTAATACTGTATATTTGCCATTATGTTAAAAACTGCACAAAAGTCACTAATAGGCTTGATGACCATAACAAATTATTCATAGTTCATGTGTGACATGCAAAACAAAACAACCAGAAAAACAAAACACATTTTCAGCATACAGTGAAGATATGGAAAGTGTTGACTTTGAATGTGGAAAAATAAATGTTCAAGAGTTCGTTGAAAAAACAATAGACACTGAGATTTTACATACAAATACTTTTATTTCACATTATATAGTTCATATTGCAGTGATCCATTAAAGTAAGCAGTCTTAAGTTACCATTCTTATTGCAGCTAAAGAGCAGTGCAATTAGATACATTGTCAATATATATTTCTCATATGCAAGCATCCAACCGTATGGTAAAAAATGTCAAGAGAAAATACACAATAGCATGCACACACACACAGCCTCCAGAGTGCACACTGGACCCAAATTGACAGTTACAAGTCGATGTTCGAATATAGCACAGCTTTATTGGAACAAGCAGTTTGAAAGGAGAGGCTGCAGTTTTTAGTCATGGTTGATGGAGGAGCCCCCAGGCCCGAGCTCTGCTGTTGTATAAACGGCCAGAACTCCGGAGGGGCAACAAGCTCTGTGGAAAGCATCCCAAAAAGTGGCTGGCAAGCTTGATGGCCGTAACTCTGGGCTGGGATGAAAGAAAAAAGTGGAGGGGAGGGAAGTCGCACGGGGTACCTGGAGATGAGATGACAGTCTGTCCCGGAGCAAACATCACTTTTTTTATCCAACACGGGAGTGGGAGGCAGACATCGCCCCATTGCGTTGTTTCTTTCAGAAGGTAATATGTCCGTGTCTTGCCTGTCCCCCTCCTCTCCCAGCTTGCTGTCATGTAATGCCGCCTCTGTATTTTTGTCTTTGAAGAAGGGTACGCACCTTTGGCCTTTGCGATATTTTGCTCTCCTGTTTTTAAACCACACCTGAATGGATGAGACAAAAATATAAACACTTCAATTCAACACATATCATTGGGGGTAAGAAATGTTGATGCTTTCCGCTGTCAGTTCATTATGTCAGCAGTCGTGACATAAAATAGAGCAGCATCACTTTCAACATAGGAGAAGTGGTGACTGTGAAACCACACACACACCTATTACGTCTCTGGCATTACTTAAGACGGTGGGAAATTCCTCCCATCCTATGTTGGTGTTGTTTACAAAGAACAGCTTTACCAAGTTTCAAGTGGATGGTGCAAATTGTCAATACAAAAATAAATGTTCTATTGTGAAAAAGCCAGGAGAACTTAAAATGTGATGCTGTCTGGAGATAAACCAATCATAGCATAAGTAAACAAATACATGCAGTGTTGTCTGGAAGCTGACCTGAATGCGAGCCTCGGGCAAATTGATGCAAACCGCCAGCCTCTCTCTCATGCTGACATCAGGGTACTGGCTTTGCTCAAAAGCTTTCTCCAGAGCCCGCAGCTGGGACACCGTGAAGGCCGTGCGGCTGCGGCGCTGCTTCTGCTGGTTCCCATAGCGTGCCTCCAGTATAAGTTCTGGTGCCAGATACAGAAATAACTTCATCAACATCAATGCAGCTGGACTGTGCATTTTCTAGGTTCATCACGTTAGTAGTGTATAAAAACAAATCAATGAAACCCACTAAGTCTGTCTGTAGTTGTTGTCGAGTGACGTACCTGCAAGTCTCTCGGCCACCGACAGGGTGCGCGCCGCAGGGCTGGCCACAGGGTAGACACTGCTGTACTGTGGCGCTATCTGCTGGTGGAGCTCCAGCAGCATCGCTGCGTTGACTCCATGCAGGGGGAACATGCTGCACAAACCCCAATTAAGGATTTTTTTTTTTTTAAGAAATCAAATCAGTTTGATAAGAGTTTAAAAAAAAAAAAACTCAAGATTAAGTTCAATATTAGGCAAGGTATAGAAAAAAAAAAACGTCAGGAAGAGGCCCACATTCTGTTCATGGAACATGCTATAACCAATTTAATATGCTGATAGGTATAGAAAAACATGATACAGCAAAAAGATATTAGTATACAGTGCGATATCTGAAAAACAAACAAAAATAAAAAATATGATGTAGTATTTAACTTGATAAAATAAATGACAATTAGAAATTACAAAATAGTGTGGCACACTTTCATTAAACATTAAAGAAATCATTGCATTACAATTTTAAGTCTGCCATTCGAAATAAAAAGCAGGCAAAAAGAAAAAGCCACAATTGACACACAGGCCTAACTCCAAGAACTCATGGCAGTGAGTATAGCAACTTAACTTTTGACCAAATGCAATGACATAAATGTTGAGCAAATATGCCAATCAAGTTTTTTTTTTAAATGATTGAATTTGGAAGTTGTGCATGTGTACAGGTGGTTTACCTGCGATGGTAATCCTGTCTTTCTAGGAGTTCTCGGTGCGGTCCAAGCGTATATCCCCAGTGCAGGAGGAGCTCCCGGTTGGTCTCAGCTGCTTTCGAGTATTGTCGGCCTGCGCTATTTAACAAGCATTTAGCCAGGCTCCCTTCAACCATTAGCCAATAGAAAGAAAGGTATTAGCTGGGATTAGGTGGGATGAGGAGGGGGGTGCGTGGGGTGGCAGCGGGCTCAAGTTTTTCAAACCATTGAACTTGGGAGATTTATGCCAAGGATCCCCCTACAAGCGGGCGTTAAAACAATTAAAACAATGTGGTGGGCTAATCTCTGAGGCAGCCCAGATTAAAATAACAGCCTCCTCCTCAGTCAGCCCTTTTTTTTTTCGTTCTCCCATCATGGTGCTGCCTTTGACGGACGGCCCCTGCCAAAATCCCCTCCTTACCTCCCCTCTTCTCTTCTCTTCCCAGGGGGGTTTGTTTTGCTAACACACACATATTTCCTCGGGTAAACTGTCACTGTGTGAAGGTAATCCCAACTCAAACCTGTTGAGAACTTCTTCAAAGCAAACTCAATTAGGAAGGTTCCCAGAGAGCTCAGAGTTGCATTATAAACATTGGCGTTTCACTTTATAATCATAATGAAAGTCGTGGTTATCGGTTAATATGGGTATTTTGGTATTTTAAAGTGTTGGAAAACTTTGAAAAGTTAAAGGCTTGCATGTTTGCAGGTTGTCATGCACCCACAGGACACTTTCTTAGGTATTCAAATATTTCTGCTACCTTCTTTAGTTATACATGCAAGGAGCTAGCTAATAAGTTATCACATAAAACCGAACCACCTCTGTATCAATATGCAAAAAAAGATTTTGCAGTGTATTTCAGGTTTGTGCTATCAGGGGAAAAGACAATGCGAGTGCAAATAGTAGTAAGACGTAGTCGAATAATGTTATATTATACTGTAGAAGTATAGAGGAATGTAAAATAACATAGCCTAATATATGTGTTTATATATCAAGACTTGATTTTTTTGTATAATCAACAAATTTTGTATGTATAAATAATCAAGTTTTTATTTCTTGAATTCATATAGCATGTATCGTAAATAAAGTTTATTTTATTGTTTAGAAAATACCTAGCAAAGCTTAGTAGATTTTTAAAAGTAAAAAAAAAAAAAATGACTAGAGCGTGAAGACAAATTCTTGGACTTCATCCACCCACTTTCATCAGCAACAGCTCAGACTTTGGAAATATGTGAAAATGTTTGTGGACTTTTTTCTTAGCCTCCCACTTGGCCTTTTTGTCTTCCTCCTTTCGCTGTTCCTGGCTGTCAAGCTATATTAGTGTCCGATAGAAATAAGTCATTTAGAAGAGGCTCTGTCGGCCAGCCCTTCAGGCCCACTAAAAGCTCCGGGATTAGGTCCCAGAGGCCTTTGTCTCGGCAGCCCGTAGGATTAGGGGAGATTTAGTGCAAGAGGAAAAAAAAAAAAAGTAGTTATTTCATGGCACTTTCATGATGAAACCTGGCCAAAGCTGTGTTGGCTGGGGGGATTAAAAGCACACAAAGAGCGAGCTTGTGTGTGACCCTCCCCATCCCAGAGCCACCAGCACTGACTGGAGTCGTTGCCACCGCCACCCCCCCTAACCCTCCGCCATGGTTTCCCTCTGGGAAGGCCACAAAGGTCTTGGCCGAGTTCACCTCGTCGCCATCAAGTGTCTTCTCAATTCCCTAATGGGCTAGATGCTGCGAGTTCCCACATGAGCAAGTGGGAGCCACAATAAGAGCTAATTAGTCTTTTCGTTTTGGGGCTCTTTTCTTGCCAAGTTCATAAAACTTGCTTTCCCAAGCTTTAATGAGCCGAGGCACGTTCGGGGTGTCCCAAAAGTCACTACACTTCTTTTTCTCCAGTTCGTTTCAGGTAAGAACTTTTTCTGTCCCCAACTGCAGTTTGACGAGCTTTATGAACATGACGCCATGCCAAGTATGAATTATGCTATACATGTCAAGATGGCAAACTGGCTTGAATCACTATTTTACGTCTATGTAGCATCCTTTAGTAATTTGGTGCAACACATATAATCACCAGGCCATAAGTAGCTTGCATTGAAGACCAAAGGGTGAGAAAATGAGTAGTTAGTGGATTTCAGTGATCCCCCACGCTACCCCGCCCCCTGTAGGGTGTAAAAGCACTCAAAAGCAGCCATCCTCCTCTTAGGAGATCCGCTTAACACATGCATGGATTACAGTGCATGAAAGACAAAAGGCCAGTCACATCACTGGACAGGTGAAGACATCACAGATGCCTATTTGTGAGCGCATATTTCATCCTTCATGAAGAGAAAAACTTTTGTCAAACACAATATATTATTTCAAAATTTTTATTATGATGTAGGTAATAATTTTTATAATGTATTAATAAATATTAATTGTACAATTTTGAGTCCTTCAATTGAATACACTTGTCTAATAGTGCGCAGATGGGAACGACGAGAGAGCATACTCCTTTGTTTTCTTTTTTTTTTTTGGGGTTGATGTTGCCTGTTTAACAGATGTTTTCAAAAGCAAGGCCCCTTATGTCCTGCCTTGCTTTAATGACTTATCAATAGTGGAAATTTATATTGACACGATCTGTCAAGAGGGGACCTTTGTAGTTGTCAGTGATCTGAATGGAGGGTCCCCTCGGATAGCGACCGGATCAATCGGCGTGTGGGACACAATCGAGGTGGTACAGGAGCAGTTGGGCCCGGAGAGCGGGCTAAAGCGCGCCCCTTCGTGGGGGGAATCGATAAGGCCGGCTGGCCTTTGACCTTAGACGGAGAGCAGGCGGCGGGTCAGCAGCTAGGATCACGCCGTGACACAGTCCAGACTTTGACTGACATTGACCAAGTTCACGCACACTGGTCAGATAAATAACCAGAATAGCCTATAATTAAAATGCTACATTACATCATGGAAAAAGTGGAGTCAAACGATTCTTTGCTCAGACTCACACAGAGATAATTGAGCTCCCCATCCCTCAGCATGGGGTCCATTTCAGATCAGCGTGACCCCCACACCATTCAAAGGTGAGAGAAAAGCGTGCATTAATCGAATTTGATAATGAAGACAACCTCTCTAAGCTGCTTTGTTCCAGAAATCCTCTGCAACAGTCAATACGCATGAGGAAGCCCCCCCCACTCGCTGTCACTGCAACATTGTGTGGCTATTGATCCCAGCTATCTGGCTCCTTTCATACCTGGGCTCTCTGGCCTTGCCGTGGGGAAATACATCCTGACATGCGATGTGAGGAGCTTAATAGGCAAAGGATGGGCCTCTCACTTTAGCCTTTCACTCCCATTTGTCACGTGTTGGTTTACAGCAGCTGCACCTGCTGTTCAGAAGTCCTGCACTGTACTCGGACACAACCAACTCCTCCTCCCAAGAACCCAAAAAAAAAAAAGATGGACCTTTTTCTACTAATACCCTTTTAATATAAAAGAAAAATGAGCAAACATACAGAAATACAAAAGAAAACGGCATTGAGCTTATTTACAGCATCGGGTGTGTCTTTATCCACCTAACAGGGTACTACTTCATATCGATTGAATTTAATTGTGCGGGCCGATGATACAAAACTTAGAAATGTCCTGATATACATGCACAGCACATGACAGAGATCCCTACTGAAAACTACAGTGATATACTGTCAATATATTAAATAGTTATGAACAAATAATGATAAGGTAAGTCACGCTTTTGTGACAAAAATGAGCCTTACCAACGGGACAACGTTGGCGCGATGTAGAAAAAGAGCGAGTGCGTTTCCATGGGAACGTTCCAAAGGAGCACGAGAGCGACGCACTTCATGTACAACAGGGAATAAGTGACGTTAACGCGTGTTAACACAGATGAAGAACTTGCACTTGAGACACGTCAAGAGCTTTTCTCTAGTGCAATGTGGCCTGCCAAAGAAATGGCAACAATCCTCCTCCGCCTCCTTCTGTGGACAACACGAGTCTTTTCTCAAAATTGTTTGGCTTTGGACGTTAAAAACGACTCAAACGCTGCACAAGTCAGGAGTGAATTATCAATGGAGGTAACACTGATAACGAGGGCTCGCTTCTATTGCTTCTCTCCGTCATTGGCGAGAAGCCACACTAGGTGCTTCTGGGCCTTTTTGTGCTCAAAACTGGGCTTACCCATCCCAACATCTCCAAATGTCCTTCTGAGGTCTGAAAGGGTGGCGTGAGGTCATCTCTTGACTTTTGCGTCCTCCTTCAGCCTCCACATCATCAGTTCCATGCAGGCGGCGGCATCTTCGCTCGAGTCGTGGCCTTCGACTGTAAAACCGGAAATGAAAGCCGCTGCTGCTTTTAATGGGCATGGGACAGAACAAATTTGCACTAAAGAAATAAAAATTTAATTTGAAATGTCATTTATCAAATGTCCTAAGATATATATTTTTTTACATTCCCATGTAAAACACAATCATTCTCAAACCAAAACGCCGCTAAGTGTGTGCAACGTCTCTCACCGCTGTCCTGGATGATGCGTTTGAGGTAGTCGGCCATCAGATTCCTCAAGGCACGTTTGTAGGGTAAACCAAGTCGGTGAGGAAACACGATGGCTGTGTCTACCACTGAACTGTGAATCAGCTGAAATAGTTTTGCCCACAGATGTGTCATCTATCAATATGTTCATACTTGAATTTACGTTTTTTTTCCTTCATCACAGCGTGCCCAATTTGATTAAATCTACCTTGAGAGCCAGGAGGTCACTCTCCAAGCTGTGTCCCACCAGGATGGACTCGGCACTGAACATACTGAGAAGCACAGCCTGAACATCTCTCAAGGTGATGGTGGCACCATCCAAGTCCTCTGCCGTCACGCCGGAAAATCTGCAAACAAAAACACTTCAGAATATTGTTTTTTTTGTTGTTGGCAGATCTTCATTTCAGAACCGGCTAAATTCACGATTTGAAGGGTGGACAAACCGTGTGTTAAAGTCAACCACTTTGCTCTCAGGTTTGACAAATGTGTCGTAGATGACTTTTAAGTCGGAGTTAATGACCGTGACTCTCGTCAGCTCCAGGCCTTGCTTTGTGTAACACTGAGGACACAAAACAAGCGAAAAGCTTTCAGTCAGCACTAAGCAATTAGAAAAAACAAATCAAATAATCATTTAGATTTATTCAACGTGGCCTACCATTTCACAATCCAAGGCAAACACTCCTCCATTGCCATCTCCTGGGAGAGCTTTGCTGAACGTGGTCACAAAGCCATCTAATGACTCCTTGCGCCCATCTTGAACGTGTTGCTGAGGAAATAAATGCGCAGTGTCAAGGCTCCATTGATTGGCTTTGAAATGCTTCTGAGAGTTGCCGATACCTGGGCCATTTGGCAGCCTGGCGAGCCCACGGCCCCGGAGCAGCAGCTGTACATGGTCTCCCAGCCTCCAGCCACTGCCACGACAGGACTGACGTAAAGAAGAATTTGCGCCATTTTATAGGAACCAATGACAAGCACCTTACCTTTCTGCCTGCGCAAACGTCCCCAGTGAAAAGCGCACTCTTCCCTGCGAATACAGTTACCCTTGACGTTGACTTGGTACTCGGCACCGCATCTGCAGCATATCTTGGTGAACGCTACGAACGGACCAAAGGAGAAACACATTTTGAGGAAACATTTCCGGAATCCCCCGAGTCTGTGTCTGTCTACTTAATACTTACGGTCCGTGACGGCCTTCTTCTCTGGAAGGTTGTATATAACGGCCTTCCCTGTAGCGTTGGGGTTCAACCGAGGGTATCCGTGCTCCTGCAGCTGTTCCTCTGTCATCAAATATGCCTTCAGCTTCCTGTAAAACGATGCGCCTAAAGTGTGGCAGAGCAAAACGTTGATTCTGAGCCGGTCAAATAAGTGCAACCACAAATATCAGCTTTTTTATTTTTTGTGTGCAATCTTGGTGCTTCTGGTTCTCAGTTTCAGCCTTACCTTAACTGCACTCATCATTTCCATGATAATATGCTATGAAATTTGTTTTAAAGGATGACACTTCCCACAAATCTGGTTGAACTCAAAGGTCTCATCTTACTATGAGATCACTGATTGAGGACAGGATTCATGAGAAACAAAGCAAATGGCCTCACCGTGGAGCTTCTCCTCGAGCTGTCTACCCATCCTATTGACAGTGAAACTGGTGGTAGCTGCGAGACGACCTCCCAGAACTTCCTGATGAGACTGGGCTTTCCTCGAAGGAGGTAAAGCCACCTCTTCTGTAAAGCAACATAGACAAATAAGTCAGTACACGTTACATGAGTGTATGACATCAGTGGTGACATACTGATGGCAGGCGAGGAGCGAGAGCTGCTGCTACCGCTGCTGCTGTTACGGAGCTTCTTCAGCGTGTTGACCGCTAGATTGACATAGATTTTCTTGGTGTTGCTGCGGTCATAGACTAGCTTTTCCTCGTCAAGGCCCTGACAGAAAAAAAAAAACATTTGTCGTCAATGAAAAGCAATTGAGATAGAAGCTTTGACATTCCTACCATCTGGAAAGCAACATCCTCCGACGGGCAAAATTTGATGCACTCGTCGATGAAATTGTTGAGGTAGCGCTGGCGAATAATGTTGGGGACTTTGGCTCCAAAATCAACGGGGATGATGGGACGCTTCATAGAAGAACTCTGAAGGAACACACACACACATACACAATCCATCTGGTATAAAATAATCCTGATTTTCACCACCTGATTTTAGTGTTTTGAAAAAACATTCTCGAGATGAACTATACCTTGAGGGTGGGGGTGTGAGCCACTCGTTTTTGTGCAACGGTGGACGTGGTCTTTGACAAGATACCGGCTGTGGTGTGGCTCTTCACGGGCAGGCTTCCAGCTGCTTTGGCATCTTGAGAACCTGCACGAAAAAATGCAGACATCATTCAACCTCCTTGTGTTATGGGCAAATACACAAATTGCCTTAAAATAAAGGCGAAGGACACACTTGTGGCCTTGGAGGATATTGTCAAGGGATTGGGACGATGTGCGATCCTCTTCTTCTCTCCTGAAGAGCCGCTGCTGGGTGTGCTGTGTGGTTTGACTGAAGCGGCAAGCTGAGCAGCTTGCTGCTGCGCCAACTGCAAGCGCTGATAGCAAACCTCCTGAGCCGTGGGTCTCCTGTGCGGCCGGACCACGTTCTTTGAAGGTGCATCCGTCTGACAAACAAAAAAAAAAAAGAAAACATTACATTCAACATCCTAAGTAGGCTCACTTTTAAGTAATTATTATTATGATTGTATTTGATTTGTTTTATTGGTTAGCTCATCCTCAACCTATCAACCCATCCTAATTTATTGCAATTTATTTTCCTCACAGCATGAACATATAAAAAAAGAGCTGTAGGTCAACTTACATTTGGTTTGGCAGCAAAGTGTGAGACTCTCTTCTTCTGACCAGGGAAGAGAGTGGTTAAAGTGCTCTCAGTGGGGTCCTCCTCCAAATCTCTGGGTGGCTGACAGACAGACAGATAGACAGACACATAAACACGTGACAACCTAGCGTTTGATCAAAATAGCAAATGTCGCTCGGGTAAGAGCGCTGACCTGCTTGGCTTGCCTTCCCTTGTCTTCCTTCTTGACATCCTTGGATTCGTTGAAGATGCGCAAACACTCTTCCATAGGATCCGAGTCAAAGTCAAAGTCATCTTGGAAAAGCGTCAAGTCGATGGTCGCGTCTGGCTCGGCGGCGCTCCCTGCCGGGGCTCCGTCGTCCTCGTCCTCGGAAAAAGACAGAGTCAGCTCGAAGGCTTTCCTCATAGTGAGTTGTCCCCTCTTCAAAGCGTCGGCAGATTTCCTCACGGGCGGCGCTTCTTCCGACTCGTCGTCGTCGTCCGGTCCCATGGGTTCCGCCTCCTCTGCGCTCTCGTCGCCAAAAAGATCGGCGTGACTCAGAGTTCTTTGTTTGGGGCTTTTTGTGTTTTTAGTGGCGCTGCGTTTCATTTTCTCTTTGCCGATGGCCGAAGTGGCTTTGCTCTTTGCACTGGTGGTAGAGGAGCTGCTTTTGCTCAGATTCCTTCCATCCTTGTCTCTTTTAGTGGCCTGGAGTTGGCCGTTTTTCTGTTTCTTTTCCTTCTGCTTGCTTTGCTCCTTGCTCTTGCCGCTTTCCTTTGCGCGGTTTTCCATCTCCTTATCTCGTTTGCTGGAGTTTGTTTTTGAATGAATCTTCTCATCGCTTCTTTTGTGCTCTTTATCAGGAGTCTTAACTTTCACGATGTCCTTTTTCTCACCGTGACTCTTGTTTTCCTTTTTGGTCTGGTCTTTTTTCTCAGATTTCTTCAGAGACTCTTTGCCCTTATCCTTGCTACTTTTTTTGACAAGAAACGTTTGGTTTATTTTGGCTTTCTCGGATTTCTCGATTCTTATCTTTTTCTTCTCTGGGCCTAACTTTTCCCCCGTCTCCAAGTGCTCCTTATTCCTCTGTGCCGGTGCTTCGAGGGCACCTTTAGCCACCTCTTTCCTCTCCTTGCCCACGTTGTCTCCAACTTTTGTCACGCTGTTGACTTTTTTCTGCTGAAGACTACTAAGCGAAGTCGGTCGGTACTCGGTTCCAGAGCTCTCGGCGTCAGAGTCGGAGATGGTGTACTTGTTTGTGTCGACGCTCTGTCGCTGCGCTTTGCTCAGAGACGGGAAAATGGCGTCATCGGACGCGCGGAGTCTTTGTGTCTTTTTGCCCTTGGTGATAATATTGCACACGGCGCCGTCACTCTTCCGCTTTGCTGCAATCCCTGCCGAGTAGTTGGAGAGCGGGTCGTATTCCATGTCTGTAGATGGCTTCGAAGTATCCAGGGTGTATTTACAAGTTGAGGAAGATGTCTTGCTGGAGTATTGTGGACTTGGGGGCGGAGAGGGGACTCTCTGGGTGTGTGTCCGAGATGGAGCCTTTTTGACCAAAGTGGGAACATACTCCATGGAGTTGCTATTGCTTCCCCGACTGCCCGAATCCAGAGTGTACTTGCTGCTACCAGGGCTGGGGTTGTACCCTCCTGACGTCATTAGATGATTGCCGGGATCGTAGGCCAAGTGTGTAGCTGCTGTTTGACTTTTAACGCCTTCAGAGGAAGATGCACTTGTCCTTCCACTGGGATTATATGGTTCGTCCCCAATCTGACACAGCTTCTTCTTCTCCCTCTCCACTTCATTGCGGACCTCCTCGATGGCCTTGTTGACCATCTCCAGAGCACCGGTGAAGTCGCTCGACTGAGGCAGAGTTCCATTCCGATGCTCTTGAGGTCGCACAACTTCAGGTTTGAAAGGGTCATAACCTTGTTCTGCAAGAAGACAATAAAGGCACTCTTAGAAACCCAACACACATTTTTTTCTTTTTAATTGATATATCTCCCACATCAAATCTGAAATTTGCAAAACATTTCTCATGGCAACTTGTACAAAACATCATGGATGCCGGTGAACATGTCAGGGCGTCTTTGTACGTTGTAAAAGAGTTTGGGGAAACTGCTTGTAGTGCTACAGTTCGTTAGCTCTCTTCTAAACGTGTCCTCAAAACCCAACGGTTGACCAGTAGTATCTTTATCCCCAATTTAGACTAAGTCGTGCGATTTAAGTCACCTTTTTGGGCGGCGTGGGTCTTATTAGTTTCGACAGCAGCGCACTCGTAGGTCTGCCGTCTTTGCTGGCTGTGCCTGAAGTGACAGTAGGGTCTGTTGCACCCATTGCCGCTGCCTTTGCCTTCAACGTATTCAGCGTAAAACGGACAGTCAAGCCCACGGAAGAAGCCGGTTGATCTCAGCATTATCCCCAAATCTTCCTCTCATGCCCCCGCCAATGTTCTGGGGCCTTTTCCGTTCATTCGTGGGCGATATAACAAAGCGCGACTCAATGCTAAGACAATAACAATGTCCCTACGGCGCCATGTTGGATTGCTGGCAGAAATGAAGTCTCGCGTGATCTCTTGCATGACGTCATAAATCGTCACGCTCTCGCGGGCTGACGGGAAATACCAAAATCTTGCGGAAGTTTAATAAAGCGTTGCGTAGTTTAGTGTTGCAAGATTATCCGTGTTCTTATGACTTTCCTTCTTTGATCATTTAATTTTAGAATATTTAATTTGTAACTTTGTAATTATAAAAGACATAATTTATCATGTTAATTGTGTATGTTATAAAATATTAAAGCATTTATCTAATCAAACGTGTGTCATGTTTATATTATGACCCAGGGGTGCACGGATTTAAAAAGCCAACACTTATTTTAATGAATTTTATTTCACAGGAGGTCCTTTGGTCGTCAATTCTGTAAGACATTGTACAGTACTGATGTTGCACACATACACTATACTGTACACATGAATCATTGCGTGAACTAAGAATGTCCACAAGAGGGCGACAATCAATGCAGTCCAGAACGTTGGAGCTCAGTCGCGCCCGTTGAAGTCTGCACAAAAGTCACTCAGTGGTTGCATCAGTTACTTCCGTCTTGCCCTTTTACGTATGCAATGCCCAAAAACATGTTATGCAATCAAGTGGCTTTCTGAGTTACTAACTTACACAGTGTACGGTAAATACAGGAATGCTTTTCTGTTATATAATACTTCATTATGCACTTTACAACCCTTTCGTTGGAAAGTTTGCCTCTTACTGCTAAGAGTCAATATAATCGACAGAATTAATAAGTGGTAAAGTTTGGAAAGGTGTTCTCAACCTTACCTTTGGACAGATACAGTACACAAGTTTATGTCTTGGTCATTGGCCTCCCTATTGCCTACATACTGTACGGAGAAGACAGGAGATTGTTGTCACATGAACTCAACAGCCAGTACTTGCCAGACATTCCTGCAGCTCCTTCAATGTTGCTGTGGTCTCTTGGCAGCCTCCCTGACCACTTTTGGAAGGGCATCCAGTTCTTTGTAATGTCTCATTTTTTAGAAGATGAGTTGTTTTTGACCAGTTCAATCTTAAGTTTTAAGAGGATGACATTTTCTATCAGCATTCCATATTTTGTTTCACATGGTGGAGCTTGTCATTTCCTTTGATTAAGGTGATACTAGCTCTTGCAACAGGTTGCATCAGTCATGTATGGTGAGGCCTGTGGAAAACCCCACAGTGGCATTCTGGTGGCTGATGAGAAGTAGAACCACATACACGTCACAGGTTCAGGGAGTGCTGGGAAAAGTGAGGTGGTTTTTACTTCTACCCAAGGACATGTGACACAGCTCAAATATCAGTGAGTGTGACTGATAAGATGATTTACGGCAAACAAGCCTCACCCAGCCTTGGCCAAAAGATAATGCTAGTTAATGTGAAACCGGCGCGAAAGAAGACAGCACATGCCAAGTATCTGGTTTCCAATTCCTACTTTACAGGAACTCATTGAGCACTATGATTAATAGACATCACGTGGACACGTGAGTTATTAAGAGAAACAATTTAAACAATGCAAAATTCTGGAACTGCAATCATTCACAAAGTGCTTATCTTAAATCAAATGTATCCGATTTCCAGCCGATTCCTACTTTACAGCAAATCAATGAGCACGATTAATAGAAATCACACAGACACGTGAGTTATTAAAAGCATTTTATTGCCTTTTTTTTTTTTTTTTAGAAAAACAGTACAAAATTCTGAAACAACTTTTGTTGGAACAAGTGTTGCCTTGAGTGAACTGCAATCATTCACATGGTACAGTAAAGTGCTTATCTTAAATCAAAATAGGGTTATATTTTTAAGGATGAATTTAGTCCAAACTTCTTCCCTTAAGGGTGTAGAGATGGTGCTAAAATCAGGCATTGGCTCTCAAGCCTCATTTTAAGGACTGTCCTTCTGCTACAGCAGAATTGTTGACCTCACACTTGAGTTCAATTAGGAAGGCTGTGATAAGTATTGCTGGGGTTTTTTTTTGCCTGTCAACTGCATTCTGATTACCTGAAGGGTCGATACTGTTCTAATGAACGACTTAAACACTCCTGTACGTCAAAATGACAAACATAAAAAGTGAGAGGCTAACGATCAAACTTTCTCCCCGAGACAGTTTTAAAACTGCCATTTCACCAAAAAGTAGAAATGATCATGACCAAGAACTCTTACACCAGTCATGATTGAGTATTTTGATTGTAAATATCAAATCCGGTCCAAAACCTTGTGATGTTTGAAGGAGACAAGAAAAAAAAAATACTGAACTATATCAGGCGTTTTAAAACCCCCAAAAGATTGCCTTATCAGCTTAATGCAGTTCAATTTAGCAAAGTAGGTTCCCAAATAGAGAAGTGAATATACAAATTCAAGTCTTATTATAAGACATAAAGTCCCATGATGAATCTGGAGGTGATTTGGAAAGCTATTTCAGCGTCCTGTTATCAGCAGAGTGGCTCCTTTAGCAAGAAGGTAACCACTTGTCCAGTACCATTGCCAGTGGATGGCCGTCTGTTAGGTTGGGACACGTTCCAATGTGCCAGGTCATGACTTGAATCCTCTTTAGTGAAACGGACCTCGTCGCTTTTATCACTGCCTATGACAGTCTCACAATTAACTTTTGACTTCTTTCGAGAATTAAAACAATTATTGCCAACTCGTCAAACAAATACTGTCTGGGCAAGAACGCTCCAGCTCAACTCAAACTTCTGCCGACTTGCAACTTAACGTACATTAGACAAACTTAGGAAACCAGCCGGTGATTCACCTGGACTCAACCGCACCTCCATGACAATCACCAAGTACAAAATTATAATAAAAAAAAAAAAAGAGCCATACAAAAATTAAAGACAAAAAAAAAAGTGGCACATTCACATGGAGTTTTTAACATGAAGAAAAAAAAAAAAGGTAAACATAATACCGCTACACATTTCTGGAAGACTTTTTTTTTTTGTTTTTCCGGAATGTTTTTCTTTTTTTTTTTTAATGTTTTTTTGGGAGGGGTGGGGAACTGTTTTCAATTATGTTAATAATTGGAAATCAACGTCTCAATAAAAATAAGACAAAGCATTAAAAATGCTGAAGGTTCAAATAAGTGTATTCAATTAAATGACGAGGTCACATTGGCCAAAATGTGCTTTTCAAACCCTGAAAGAGAGAATTCTAACCTTCAGTGGCAAAACGATGAAAGTTAGCACTGATGCACACATTGATGGCATATAAAAAATAAAAAAAAAAATACAAAAATGAAAAACCATATGCGCCAGGTGTGGCCATGGGACACAAATTCTTGATGAAAAAGGAAAAAAAAAAAAAATCTTAGACTGTGATCGTTATTCCGAGCAAAGCAACATACCAGACACTGCTCTAGTCGACCGAATAGTAATACGTACTTTAGACCTGCGTTCCCGACAATCCGGCAACTTCTACATCATGGCTGGCAGTGTACGGACATTCTCTGCTCTTGGAGCTTTAATTGCGTAGCCGCCAAACCAAATTTATTTGCAAAACTCTCATTTTGCTTTTGAGTGGAGAACAAAAGGAAAATAAATACTGTAGCTTTTGCGAGCGACTCCCTGGCCACACAATAACCACCAGGCACAGACAGCATTGGCTTGCAGCTCTTCCAGCACCCCTCTGTACACCTTCATCTTGGCATATTGCATAAGCTTGTATGTATGTGCAGACTGACCATTGGTGCGGCGGATACAGACAGTCAAAGAGAACATTCCAAACAACTTAATTCACAGTGGATCCAGTTGTAACGTGGGTGGGGGGGGGGGAGCAGCATGAAAGATTGTCCTTTGGTGTCTGAGCTTAGTTTAAAACTTAAGTGTTGAAAGGAGGGGGGTTTATTAAATTAGAAAACAGTTAACCTCCCTCCCCAAAAACCGAGACATCTCCAGGCTGATGTGCTTCAGAAGTGCTGCCGAAGGTCAAAAGGCATTTTACAAGAAGAGCTGCGGTCTGGTCTCCCCCTTACAGCGAGGCCGAAAGAGCCTGAATGGCGAGGGGACCGAGGCCAGCTAGAGTCAAAGACAGGCAGGGAGAGGAGGAGCAGGTCTTCGCCGGAGGTCTGAGGTCAACGTGGAGGAAAGTTTAGGCACAGTCCCCCACAATAACAAGAGGGGCCAAGAGCTGACGCAGCTCGGCGGCAGAAACGGGGCCGCTCTTGGGCTGGCTGCCGCGCTGCCTTCGCCTGGCCAGCTGCGAGTTGGAAGGAGGAGAGAGGCGCACGGAAGAGCCGCCGGCAGCGGTGACCACAAAGGGGGTCTCCAGCTGATT
The DNA here is from genome assembly GCF_059516105.1 of Syngnathus floridae. Taxonomy (NCBI): domain Eukaryota; kingdom Metazoa; phylum Chordata; class Actinopteri; order Syngnathiformes; family Syngnathidae; genus Syngnathus; species Syngnathus floridae. Next base: position 13,376,133 of record NC_142425.1, read on the forward strand.
CTGCTCCTCCATGCCGTCCCGTTCGGCCAGCTGCCGATTCACAGCCATGGCCTTGTCCGCAAAGAAGGTCAGATCCCTCGCATTGCTGTTTCTGAGGGAAAGGAGGAGATGAAGGCATCCAATGTTAGCGCAACTAAAAAGTGTTTAGGATCAAAATCGTGCATGGCCGACTAACTGCCTCACCTCTGATGAAAAACTGGAGTAGGCAAATTGTCAGACGCACCCTAAGAAAGAAGACGAGAGCATTTAAAAACACATCCTGATTCACAGAAGTAGCACAATGGCTGGATGGTGGATACTCACCCCCTGCACCCAAGGGTGCTGCAGCACCTGGCTGGCGCTAAGGCGATTTTTGGCATCCCGAACCAGTAGTCTGGATATAAGGTCTTTGGCACTTGAGGTGATATGAGCCCATTCTTTGTCAGGAAACTCATACTTTCCTTCCTGAATACTTTCAAACAGGGTGTTCTATGGACAGAGAGGAGCACATTATTTTATTTTTTGATATAAAATCCACAGCAATGGAAAAACATTTTTTAAAAAGGTCTGCATGATCTCACCTGGCATCTGTGGCAGGGTTCACCCAATTCCCAACCACAGTCACCCCCGCAGTGGCCCACAAAGGGTGGATAACCACTCAGCATGATGTACAAGATAACTCCCAGGCTCCAGAGGTCACAACGTTTGTCATAAATAGTAGCCTCCTCGCTGAAGGCCTCCACCACCTCGGGTGCCATGTACTCTGCCGAGCCGCACTGTTGGGGGGGGGAAAAACACCACACTTAGCCGCAGGCTTAGCAAACACCGCACATCAAGAGTCAATCTTTTCTTTCCTCACATTCCTCAGTTTAGCTGACACCTCGTGTTGAAGCTAGAGGCGTAAACTGGGGCGAGCTATAAAAGTCACATGCTTATCTCTACAAGGATGGGCCAGTTTAAAAAAAAAAAAAAGGCACTGAGCAGCTTTTCTTTGTGTGGCAAGTAAAAACATGTTGTGCAACAATCCCGGCACAGCATCAAATGGGGCAGGTTTGCAGGAACATTGAGTCACAACTTGGACCATCCAGCTGCACACAGTAAACAGTGGACTCAGGTCAAAGGCAGGCGAGCAGGCGAGCAGGCTCTGCTCTGACGTTGCCTTGTTATGTATCCAAGACAGAAATTAGGCCAAACACTGAGCTCAGCAAAGAGGATTGGACATCCTGCAGAACCACAGACTGGGCTCAGCCACTTACATAACACACACACACACACACAAAAGCACCAACGCCTTAATGAGGGGGAGCAGGTCACTAGTTTACAAGACGCTTCATTGAAAATTCAATGGTGCCAGATGTCATCTGCCCGTTTACTTAAACTGTAAGTTATCTTTTTTTTTTAAATGCAGTTTAGCTTGGAAACCCAGGCCAACTGATCCCTCCTTGTCTCGTGTTTACATTGAGCAAGACGATTGCAAAACATCCCGGCAACTCCTCCTCCACCATAATTTCAACATGAAATGTGTTGCGCAGGAATCTGAGCTCAAACAAAGCTGCTTCTGTCGCAGGGAGAGAAGAAAAAAAAAAATCCCAACCCCCACATGTCTACCATTGACATGTCTGGAAAGCCTGCCTCTGCAGACAAGACTTGAAAAAAATAAAAATAGGCAGGCCAAAAATACAATTCAATAAAACTTCGGTTAGCTTGGTCCACGTGCAACTCCAGTGGACAACAGCACAACCGAGGGGCTAACACGAAACTCACACAAGCAGTAAGTCACGTACCCACAAAGTTTCTTCTACGCAACACAAGCTGGGGCTTTCCCGTGACCATGTGACTAGTCAGCCCATAATGACGCCACAGCTCTGAGGTCGGTAAACAAGATTACCTGGTGAGCTTTCAGAGAGACTTGCCAATAGGATAGCGGCCACAACTGCTTTAATTTTAGCTCAATGGGACAGTCCCTTCGCAACGCCACATTTCCGCTTCTAACCATCTCCCAAATACTGCACACCAGAAAAATATATCCAAAATAGCAGGGCGGATAAATGCAATCGATGCAAAACTATGTATGTAAATAGTTTTCAACTGCACAAATGAAGCATGACTGGGGGCAGAGAAATGAAAATCAGATAACATTGTTGCCGAGACCAATGCAGCGAGAGGAAAAAAAAAAAAAAAAGCAAGCTCGGGCGCAGGAACAGGACCACCCTCCCCCTCATCTCAACCAATCACATCTCAGTTGCTAGGTATGGGAGGGGAGGATAAAAACCTTGATATCTTTTGTATAAAAAAAGCAGGAAAAATGTAGTCTTGTGGTCATGGTGCATTAAATAAGTAGAGACCTTGTGGATGTCTCCATATTGCCTCACACGTTTGTGTGTGTCTCTAAAGAAAAACATGGCCTTGGCAGTTCCTCTCCATCCTTCCAAGACTGTTCCATTACTTCCGAAAACCTTTGCTGTGCCTCGCGTGTTTTTTATATCTGCACATTATCTTATCTATATAGCTCTCCATTATCGATTTCAACAGAAAGATGAAGTTGCCATGAGTGTAATCGCCCGCCCCCCTTCCTTTCCAACACACAACATTCCTTCGGGCTAAAAGCGCTGCCCCCCCTCCCTTCCCCTCCCTTCACCTGCTCTCATCCATCCATCACGTACACACAGACGGTCTGTGTCAACACATAGCAAATACCAGAACCATAACATGGCGGAGCATCCCACATATCACGCCACTCCGCTTCGGCATTGAGACGAACGGTGAACAATCGTAACCTCAAACTCTCGGGTATTTACAACTGATAAGTAGGACGTGTACCTTACACCCAAGGATATCTAGCAGGCTGATAGCATAACTACGATAACAGAACGTTGCCAGGCCGGGAAATGACAAAGTCATCAGCGGGCCGTGCTTAACACCATCATTGTGCCACATGTCGCCTATTATTAGCAATCAGTTATTGAACGTGACAAATCGTTAATGATGAACTTACAGGCGTGAGGAGCTCAGGAGTGGAGATGGGTGAGCTGTCACTGTTCAGTTTAATTCCGCTGCCCAGGTCAAAGTCACAAATCTTGACTGGGGAAATCTGACAGAGGAATAAGAAGATTAAAAGACATATCTGGACAATGGTCAAACTCCAAAAAAATAATTTGCGCAGACTTACCTTGTCTGCACTTTCACAGAGGATGTTTTCGGGTTTGAGGTCTCTGTGTGCCATTCCTGGAAATGAACAAGCCAAATGTCATGTTTCGGAAAAGTGTATCGAAGGCAAAATGGTGAGCAAATGTTCCAAATGTAGACATTAAAAGCAAAAAAAAAAAAAAAAAAAAAAGAGAATTTCTCACCTTTGTTATGCAGGAAGTCCAACGCACTAGCAATGTCCTGCACGACAACTCTGGCTTCCTGCTCACTGAAGTGCTGCCTTTTGTGAATGTGGGCCAAAATGGACCCTAATGGAAGAAGGAAACACAAACACATAAGCTACTTACAAAAAAACAAAAAAGAAAGCCGCCATGAGTTTTACAAGGCAAAATGAAGCCTTGTGTGAGAAGAGCTGCAACTCACTAACCTCCTCGGAGCTTTTCAAACACAAGATAGAACTTGTCTTCCTCTTCAAAGAACTCCACCAATTCCAGGATGTTACTAAGACAAAACAGCAAGTCAGGCAAAATGTCGTCGAAGCAAAGTGATCCAATTTGATTTTGGTTGAGTTTGTGATCACTACCTGTGGCCCTGGCACTGGTAGAGCATTTCGACCTCGCGAAAAACTCGGCTGCGGCTGTGGCCTGGGATTTTTTCAATTATCTGGAAGAAAAACATTTCAGTTCACTGGTTAGTATGGGGGAGCAAGTCATCAACTGTAGTTAAAAATAAAGGGCGGATATAGAATGGTATGCCTCCACCCACCCACACACATTTCATATGCCATGGCAAGTTAATAGCAGGCCTTGATTTCCCCAAAAGGGACCGCACCCACCCCTGGCGTGACACACTTGCAAAGTTTCTTCAACCTACTTTGCCTGCTACCCGACAAACAAAGATAACCAACAGTCACCAAGCATCTTTAAATTTAGCAGCGTGTGTCACTCTTATTTAAATCTCAAGTGCGCTTAAGTATTCCTCTTTTGAAACATTCCGTGAGCTAATCCCAAACTGTTTACGGTAAAAATAAAAAGTTCTAAATATAACCGCGCTCTGCCATGCCGGGCTTAAACCACCGAGGGGGCCACTAGAGCCGTGCCAAGAGAACCGTAGACTGCTGACACTAAAACCAAAGGCCTGAATGTTCCAGTCGTGGCCAGTTATTGTTTGCGTGGATGTTGTGCGCGTTTCTCTTCCTGGTAGCTGGATTACATTTGCTTTTCAAGCCATGCGTCTAGGATTAATGCACGGACAAGAGCGCCGCCCGCGCTCATAAAATCAGAGTTGGCAGCTCAAACTCGCACCATGGTGGAGTGGAGTCAATATCACACCAAATATATAATAGTGTGTTGACAATTATGGGGAAAGGCGAGAAGGTCAAGGAACCATCTGACAGGTAGGTGTTAAAAATGCACAGCCTGAAGCTTTGTTACAATTGCAACTCTCCAGTCGAGGGGGGGAGGGATGCGAGACGGGACATCTGGCAGAAGCTGTCTGAGCCCCACCATCACCATCACCCTCCCCTTTCAACAAGCAAGTGACCTACTGCACACGCTTCCTCCCCCAGAATGGCAAAGTCCCCGGGGATCATCCATAATGGCATCACAGTATAAACAATAGCAACAGACCCTGGTCACGCCATCAAACGCTTGCCTCAAGTCATCTTAATTATTCATTTCCATGATATGGACACTATGTGCTCAACTTTTACATCTTGCTTGCATAAATTCATCTAATGCAAAACATTGCACTCTTCACACTGGTGCAGAAAAAAACATTTTGCAATGTTTCGCTTCCTCATGTGAGGATATGCAGTTTTCAAAACAAGATAAAGGCGTGTCTTAAAAAGTAAAAAAAAAAAAAAACTGCAGAGAAGAATGAAAACCATGTAAACATCCTGGGTGACAATGTTCAACCAGCGCTGCCCACAACCCCCCCACCCCTCTTCTTCCCCTATATGACGGTTTTGTTTTGGCAGCACACAATGTTCTCTCTTGCTCGCTCTGAGCATCAACTCTGCACGCAGTAGGAGTGGAATGAATGGGAGGGAGGGAGGGAGGGAGGGAGAGTATATATCCCTCCCTACTCTGTGAGTGGCTGGCCGCATGTAAAAACAGCAAGGGGAGTGTCTGCTGACTGCAGCTAATTCCAGAGCAGCAGTGGCACACAAAGAGAATCATGTGGCAGCCAATGCAAAGAGTCCTGCTTTCCAATCAAAACTTCAATAAAAACATGATTGTGATGTCTCACCTTGACAGCATACTCTTTGTTGGTGATAAGGTTGATGCACGTTTGCACCCTGGCATAGGCACCCTCTCCGAGTACTTCATCCTGCAGTCTGTACACATCTGCAAGAGGTTGAACGAGAGTTGAATCTTCACGCGAGGAAATTTTACGTCGGCAGAAAAGTGATTTTACCTTCAAATCGTCCAGAGAAACTGTCTGTTGCCCTGCAACGCTTCTTCTTCTTGTTCCTCTTCTTGGCATCTGGGATGTCTATGGGCTGGCTGGAAGGTATGTCTGACACAATAGGCAGGACTTTAGTACAAAGGTGACAAATATGCAGCCACGACAAAATGCGTCACTCCAAAACTAACGCATCAGAATTTGGAGATGGCCACTTTAAAAAAAAAATACTCACCATGCCTTGAGGAGGAATCAAAATCAAATGATGAATCAATAAGATGAGATCCATTTTGGGTGAAGCCATCGGTCGCAAAAGGATTTTGGCCCTGGGGAAGAAGATATTGAAAATAAGCGACAACTTCCTCAATAATCTCTTGGCTCAGCTGTGCCAAGTTTGAAACGAACAAGAGGAAACTGGCTTATCCTGTCTAAAACATAACAATAAAACTCAAGGCCTACATCAAACTGCAATTGGGTTATAAACGTGCTGGAGCAAAACTTCTGCCCTACTTTATCTAGCTGCATATCCACCCATGCATTAAGGGTCATAAATTCGGTGATTAAAAATGATTTGATTATTAGCAGTTCTCTCACGTGTGCAATAAACCAAACAAATACACCCACACATGCGCACAGACGTGACGAACCTTAAAAGAGCGATGGAATCCAGTGACTTCGGTGATTTTATTTTGCACCATTTTGCTTCGATTTGGGAGATTCGTTTTGGATGGCGGCTGCGGCAGTGGTGTCTGGACTATCCGATTGCACTTTCTCCGAAACTGAGATGTTTCAGAAAGAGTTGCAACAGATCACACTGGTGAGGGCTGGGCAGCTTTCTGCGGTGCTTTAAACCGGAGCCCTGTGGACAACGCAAACATGCAATGACATTATTTCGAACGCTGCCAAGTAACGCAAAGTATATTTAAAAAAAAAATACCCGTGTGAAGGAATAAAAAAACAAATTCGAAATACCCAAATGTGACAAATAATATGCATGCCACTCAATTTACAGAGGAAACATCACATTTTACGCTCAAAATAGGTTTACAAAAATTGCGACGTAGCGGTAACTTGACCACAAGCTAAACAACGCGTGCAAGCTAGCAGCGGAGGGGCTGACGTAAAGTTGCCTTTTAACGTTGCGTGTTAATCTTTAGTAACCAATGCGAAACATCAAGAAAAAATGTTCAGGTCATTTTTTATACCCTTGCGTAAGATTTAAAGCCAAACAACCAATTATCATCGTTTGCACGATTGGTGGCGCATACAATTGACATTCACCGCAAAAAAACAAGACAGGTTAGACTTAAAATCAGTGAGAGGTTGAAGATATGCACTTACCCGATTGTTATTTTTACAGCTCCAGTGTTAGCGTCGTGATTGGACCCACTGCTTAGACAGCCGCAGAGGACGGTCGTGGGGGAAAGGCCGATTGAAAGGATGTGGAAGGTGGTGGAAAGCGACCAGCTGCAGCCTTTTTATAACCTCATGGCTGACTCCTCCTTGGTCACGCCCCTCCTCTTCGGCCACGCCCCTAACTTCTTCACATTGCGTCAGCAGGCTAGAACAATCATGTGCTTTCTCGAAGCGGACCTCAGTGGCTGTGTTCCATTTCTTATTTCCGAGACGCCTTTAATTATTTTATTAGGCGAGAAGTCTAAAGATACACTATTAAACCAATAGATGATTAATTTAGGGTGATCTATTTATTTGGAAGGCCATTCACGTGGCCACTGTTGAAGTCTGCACCGCTACACTGGCATTAGAATCAAAGATAATGTTTGTACAAACGAAATGGTACCAGACCACATAGCAATGGTTCGTTTCCACAGTACGTGTGGAGCACACCCCAGCATTGTCATTGTTGCGATCTCGTCAGAGGGAGGAACGACAGGAGGCTGGATGGTGCAACATGTCGACAGACAAGATCCACGAGTTTAAACAAAGCGAGCCATAATATCACAGGAATGTTTTTCAATGTGGCTGTCATCCGGGCCTCAACTTGGTCAGATGGCCGTTGAACCATCTTGGTTTAGTGTATCTAAGCACATGACCCCTGCTACCTTGACCTTTTGTTTCTACTGCAATACACACGTAGACTCTCACATATTATTGAATTACCTCACATAGAATAATTATTGTTTGGTCTATTTTAATTTAGTGTTATTAGAAGCAACCCAAGAAATAGGAGCCAATGCTAGATAGCAAGTTATCAATGTCGTATATGGCCTCAATTTGGGGATTTAGCTGACAAGTTGCAAGAGAATATTGAATAGTAGTGTAATTTTTGATGTACAGAAATGAACATAGGACTTTTTGACAATACAACAAGATGTGCCATATTAGTACACGTACATAGGCTGTTTATCATTTGGTTGCTGTATATACATGGCCTCGAAGTGTTTTCCCTACAAATATTTGTTGTAATAATTCAACGGCTTTGCCAATACTGTTGAGTTCGCATAGATATAATAGTCAAGTGAGGACGCCTTCTATTCTTTAGCACTTTTCTGAACTTAAATCAACAAGAAATTATGATTTCTACGAATTAATCTCGCCTTGAGCGCTAAACAACTAGGTGAGGGTTCTGGACAGTGCTTACAACCTTCTTGTTTTTGCCAAGTGCACGTGGTACATTTTGAAGCCTGATGATGGAGGCTGCCTGAGATCTGTGTGGAAACTTTATCTCATGCTTGTGATAATGAAAGAAATCCAAGATACCTGATGATCTTCAAACATACTCTGCACTTCTGCTGATTGTGACATTCCGGAGATCTGGCATACTCGTGCTATATTCTGTTATTAAAAGCAAAATTAATTTTACTAAGGCGCATGTTCTAGGATAGCATATTAGTAGTTAGAATGCATGCATACAGTGGAATGGTACAACAAAAAATATCTCAGAAGACCACCACTGAAGTGTCCCAGTGAAGACAAAGTTAAGATTTTTTTTTTTTGACCCAAATGCATATTATATATTTGCTCTACATGCGGCATGCCCTTATTATGAACTTTTGTTCTGTCCTGCTGTGCACAATACATTTTATTGTTTATCAAGGGAGCCTCAGCTGAATCCATGTAAGGCTTGTTTTCAGTACTTTGCAGTCTTGTGACTGGAGGTTTCCTGCTCTCCTCCCTGTTTCAGCTTCCACCCCTCCAACATCCACTCGTTTGGTAGCAAACATTACGCAAGCAGAAGGCCGACCGTCCCTCCCTTTCTATCTGGCAGCACACGTTGTAGTGTGTTGAACGTTTTCGAAGAGCGAAGCTTGGGCCAGGAGGAGTGGGGGGAAGAGGGGAATGTTACTACAGGTCAAACCCAAGGAGGACGGGCCATCATAAATAGCTTCAGTAAACAACAATGTCATCTTTGATGGCTCTCAGAGGATATCAGTCTCTGACGGGGAATGCTTGTAATTTGCTATGTCCTAGTTGTTGTTTACCATGTACTTTGTGTCAATTTACTGTATTTGAAAGACTGTCAGCAATTAGCGCCAAAATATGAATGCACGCACGTGGTGGCCCCTATAGCTAGCAACTCACTGTGTGCCTCACACAAACTATATGAGTCCACAATTTGGAAGTATGGCACGGCTGTATGTTTTCTGTCAATCATTCCGAGATAACCAGAATGTTTTGTTTTGATTGATAGGTTCACTGAGTGTACGTTCTAGGTTTTCCGAGAGCGTACTTGTCCAGGGAAATGTACTGACTACATTATTTTATTTCAAGGTTTAGGTATTTAGGACAAAGAATCATATTTGGTAAACAAATAAAGCTGAACTTTGCATGTTCTTCCTTTGCCTGTGTTGTTTTTCTGCAGGTACTCCGACATCTTCCAAAAGAAAACATGTTAGACTCACAGATGGCCCAAAATTCGGTAAAAGAGACTCCAGCTCAACTGTGACCTGAATGAAGAAGACAAGTGGATAGATGAATAGACTAAATATAAAATCATGGACTTGTGCATGTGCAAATGCATTCACATGCAGCACATGGAAAGCAAGGCTAATAAAACTGCCACAGATTGAGAAGATCAAATTAAGCCGCATACATTCCTCAAGTAGTAGTAAGGTCACAGTGCTCTCAAGTATGCTTTTTCTAAGAAGCAATCCCTCCAAGATACTTCTCAGAAAATAAGTTGTCATCCAGGAAGGTCCCGCCAAAACTCTTGTAGTTTGAAGTGGTTCCGTTCGTAAAGCAAAACTAGAAGCATCCAAATTCTATATTGCTCATTTTGGGTGAGCTTGAGTCTTGTTATCTAACCATTTAAATGTGCAACACAGTTTTTTTCAAACAAGTCCTGTCCTTAAATTCCTAGAAAATACATTCCGAAGGGCATAAACAAAACTCTAAAACCGTTAGGGTGTGTTCCCTTTCCACACTTGTGTGCTGAGTCATGAAACCAACAGTGCAAATACTGACACTGTGCCATCAAAACAACATCTGGGAGAGGAGATGGACTCTCTTAAGTCTGATTGGTGGCTATAAGTTCTTCCCACTAGTCCACGGCCTCTGACTCGCCCTTGCCCTCATGTCTTGCGAAATACACAGTCCAGTCAGGAGCAGAAGGAACACAACAGACTCACATCAGGCAGGGGGAGGGGACAGTGTGCACCACATGCACTGCACGGCTCATCTTGCACGTAGCATGCATATGCTTGCAGGAGGGGTCCATTCAAAAGAGAGAGCAAAGAGAGGAAGGATCAGGTTGCTGCAGGCCTTGAGCTCCCTGGAATGCTTGTTATTGTAGGGCGGAGTTATGGATTTATATTTATTTAGACAAGGGGTTGGGAAACTGGGATCTGGGGACTCCTAAAGGTTCCGTGAGCCGTAGCTTGGGGGTCCACAAAATAATTATCATTTTTAAAACTGCATACATAATTGAGGATAATATAAGATTGGCTTGGCGCCATCTAGTGGTGTACTGATGCCAAGTTTCCATGTTGAACTCAGGGGAGGAGCTTCATCAGTGAGGCCATAGCTCTGTCGAATAGAAAAAAATTATATAATTTTATAATATTCGTTATGTGACAAACACAGACCTCAATAAACTATAGTTTTCATTTGCATTTACACATTAGCTAAATATTTAGCTTTAGATTCAACATTTAGGTGTAACATGTACTATATATTGACATTTTAATATCCAAGATGACTTTGTTGCAAATGTACAAAAAAAATACTCGAAATTTCCCATCGGGTTTCTAAACAGACAAGTAATGTGCCAATTTATTTATCCAAGTTCTATGTGTACTGTCAGCATTTTCTCACTTGTGCTTGTGTCCACGAATCCATCTCATTCTTGACGTCAGCCGCGTCTAAATCCAGCAAAGTTGTCCTCCAGCGTGTTCCCTGAGTAGTTGTTGACACAGTCCTATAAAACAGGCTCCATTCACCCTCCCGTGGAAGCACGGTGGATCAGACTGCCCTGGTTTATTACGTAAATCATTGAGTAGACTCATTAACCCGAGACAGTGAGCGCAACCCCCAAGCACAAGCCCCTTGCTACTTGCCTGCACTGGATTACAGCCAGGCTGAATGATTTACGTCTCAGTGCTTTTCTGCGTCTGACGCCATCTAGCGGCCTGCCGAAAAAACGCTCTCGTCTCGTGTTTGGCAGCAGCTTGTGTCACGTGAGGCTCGGCTCGGCTCGGGTCTCGTGTAGGAGTTGTTCGGTATGTGCAACATGCGCCAGCAGATCTGACACCTGAGAAACCGCCTGCTGACTGGCTGGAGGAAACAAAACGTGTACAATAACCCCAACCCGATAAGGTTAGAGTCACCTGCCAGCCATGTTGTATTTTTAGTTCTCATTTCAATGTATAAATCCTACAGGGTTGCAATATTGTTCCCAGAAATGAATAGGAATGAATGGAAGCAAACCAGGATTAGGTTCAATTGGATAAAATACACACAAAAGAAGCAGATTTCAAAAATGCATACTAGGCGTTGAATATGAAGAAGACAAGTAGCTTCACTCGAGTTCTAATCGAGTAGAAACTTTTAATGCAACAAGGTGACCGCAACTGTACAGTAACAACTCCGACTCATTTCATTTTGGACGAGCAAATACATGCAGGAATGATTTGAAATTCAAACAAGAACAACAACATAAACTGTTTTGATAAAATGTTTTCACTTACAACTTGAGCTTCTTGGTTAAAATCTACAGTCTGTAGCTAAAATAGATTACAGTACTTAAATATAAAAATAAACTCTTTCTGAATGTATTTGTCATTTAAAATCTTAACTGCAGTTTTTTTTTCTCTCCAATAGACGGACGGATGTGATTGTCCGGCTTGTGCGCATCCACAAACCGCTTGGCCTCCTCAGTGGCACATCCGAGAGGTCATCTCTTTCTGTGGAGAGGAAAAAAAAACATAACTGTGGCACACCCAAAATGATACACATGCCAAAGCGAACTTGAATTTAGTAATGCTATGTTCAATTTTTTTTTTTTTTGAATTACCAGAGGCTCCAGCTCTTTGTGGTCCGTGAGGTTGAACTCTGTGACAAAATAATAGAAATGCTTGTAGCAGGTATTGACGTGAGCCTCGGCCCCCATCTGGCTCACGCGGTCAAAGTGGTGAATGTAGACGTGGACAAACACCCGGAAGAGGCGGGATAAAATCTTCTTAGCCACTTGCATGAAGGTCTTAGGGAATGGAGTACCTTGGGATCACACACATGGAGACAAGTTTATTTTGCTTGGTTGAACTCGCACTCCTGCCACATGTAAAAGCACAACAATGGGGCCAAATTGTGACTCATTTAGGACATCCTTTTGCCATCCAATAATATCCTTGGGATGATTTTCCAGAAGGCATCATGAGTGTCATGAGTGTCAGTGTTTACCCCCAGCACAAATGCCTGCTGTCCGTTGCGTGACCCACTTTCTAAATCCTTTGCTGGCATGTTTCTGCGGTGATTGAAATACAAAGCCGCCACAACAACCTTCACTTTTCACAGATGCCATGGCAACAGGACAGTGGCAGCAATGCAACCACCGTAGCCTTGTCGATTTACTCAAACATCTGACTCATCTTCAGTGCAGAAGTGCATCTCCCTCATCTTATCTGCTAGTATCTTTTTTTTTTTTTTGCAGTTTTGGCATTGTGCATTTACCGAATAATTAAGATAAGATTTAATTTTTTTGACAAGGTTATCACACTTACAAAGTCTCACACAGAGCTCGTTTACAAAAGGTGTCATATTTTGGTAAATCATCTAAATATTTTCAACACAGCGCTTGCTGAAAAAGACCGGTCGCAACTTGTTTCAACACTTACCGACATTGGTGGGGAAGATGTTTTCATTGTTTATCTGTACCTCGATCCAGTCCATGAGCAGGCTCATGTATTTGGGGGCCGAAAGCGCGGTGGGCCTCTTGTACTTGTGCTCGTCCTGCCAGCGATACTCGTACTTGGGCCCGCCCGACATGACGGGACAGGTCTGATCGGTGCACGAGTCGCTGATGGTGCCGTAGATGAGGTTGATGCGGTTGAAGAAGTCGACGACGTGGACCGCGACCCAGTCGTTGAGGTCCTCCCCGTGCGGGAGCTGCACGGCCTGCTTCAGGTCCAAGCCGGCATTCAGAGAGGCCTGGGCCTTCTTGTGAAGCTCAAAACGCTGCGTGCCGGGTTCAAACTTGCGCTTGGGCCGGAATGTCCTGTCTTTGTTGAAAACTTGTTTCAGGGCCATGGACATGGTTGCGCGCCGAGATCCCGGGGAGATTAGCTTTCAGCACGTGGGGTGAATTAGTAACTGATTTACTAGAAAGCTGGCAAAGCTGTGCAGTTCTTTAAAGGCTGTTTTTTGGGGAGTGTTTGTTTACGTTCTGGAAGGAAAGTGAAAATGGGTGGTTGGTTAGCAACAGCGCTAGTTGATACACCAAAGAATCACTCGAATCAAGTAACACATATGAAAGAAAAATTAGACTAAAAATAATTGAAGGTTTAAACAAGTGATTGTGCCTAGGGACAGTTCAATTGCAGTCCATTTGCACGTAATCTGTTCCTTTGTGACATTTGGGTTTGATGATGAGGTTGTTCTTGGGCAAAATGAGCGCTTTGTTTCAAAGGTTGGGAAACACGAGTGAGTGTCGGTCGAGTAGATTACACAACATCTGCAGCATCTGTGTCCCACTTTTGACACTGACAGGCCTAATCTCAACATGCATGTCTAATGCATGTAAATTGTTTTAATCTGCGAATATTAAAAAAAAATGCATACAACATTTGGATAAACGTTATCGCCGTTCCCTCAAAGTTAAAAGTTCAATAGTAAAAGGGAAGGCTTGCGTTGACGTTAAATACAATGACTCACTTCCTATTTCAAGAACTGATCCTCATCGTGAAACTAAAGAATGCTCGGAATGACAATAAAACCACGCTAAACCGCCTCTTAATGGTTTAAGAAGAACCTAATACAGATCTAAACTTCATATTGGATCAAATGAAGTTTAGTTGAACACAGCGTCCCATTTGAATCATTGTTTCCGACATGAAAGCGGGAGATTAAACAGTGCGACTGATGACGACTGTAACTTTGTAACGAGGCTAGCTAACGCACGGTTGGACTTGTTGCTTCGAAAACACTTAGCACATCCAAATATTTCGACAAAATACCGAACTTTGAGTACAACTAATATCGTGCATATATTCAAAAGAAAACAGTCGCTATATCAAAGAGATCAGCGATGACGAAATCGCAGTGGAAAGCTACTTTTCCGAACTTACTTGTTCCGCCGCCTTTCCGCTCCGCCAATTCGATATTTTGTCCAAAGTATCCAGCAATCTATCGACACTGTTCTATCGATAACGTACAAATATTAAAATGCGCATACGTAATGACATTCATACTGCAAATTTACAGTAAATTCCACAAACATGACACCTAAGTAAATGAAAGCAGCTAACATCAGACTCCTCCCTTCAAATGAAAAAGTAACGGCAGTAAGTTACAGTTAGCGTTCTTTCAACTTCCGGTGTCGACATTCAAAGTAATGGCTCAAAGACTTTTAACTTGTCAAAAAAGTCATGCTACGTGAACACCAAACACGGCCCTGAGCGTGACGAATCGCTTAATACGTTTGCGTTTTACCGTGTCGTAATATCACAAGCCTATCGATGTTTGTTTATCGAGGAGACATTTTTAATATTTACGTAAAATTCCACAAAGGTTACATGAAGGCAAATAGTCAAGCTGGAACATAAGAAGTGCTACTGTCGGTATTATATTTGCAGAACCCATGTTTTCCCTAATGTTTTACATGTGGGTAAATATTCAACTGGCTTTGCTTTTTTTTTTGTTCCCACATGCATAATCACTCAGTATCAAACCTTTATTTTATGGAGATGAATCATATTTGTTCATTCAATTTAAAGAAGGCCTCAAGAAAAACATTCCCAAGGACATTTTAAGAGTACAACATATTGCTCATCAATGTGAAGATACAGATATTCAAACAGACAAAAACAAAAATGCAGCTAACGCTTTTGTTCCAGATGCTTAATTATGGCCAGCAAGCCTTTTTTAGCTGTATCACTGGCCAGTGTGCACGGCTGATAAATAGCTCTTTGTTTTGCTTGTTTAATGATCAGCTGAATGGACACATTGTGTAGCCATGAAACAGAATGTGCTTTGTTTTTATGTCTACTTGTTTGGCTCTGGAGCAGTGGCAGCACCCGACGCCTTAACCTTTTTTGATATGGAATAATGGTAAGCTCTCATGGTCTCTTCCAGATTTTTGAAGTCAGGACGATCCTCATGCCTGGTGAGAAAGGATAGAATTAGCACCCAACTTGAAATGATGATTAAAAAAAATATCAATTGACTTACTTGTATTGCCAGCATTCTTGCATCACCTCATACATTCGATCAGGACACTTGGGCGGACAATCCAAGCGTTTCTCGCTTTCAATGAAACTGTTCACCTCCACTTGTTTCATTTTCTGGACAGATTTGAACAGATCACAATTCAGAGTGTGATTCTATTGTAAGCCACTGCTCCATATGTTCCAGTACCTTGTAAGGTTTTCCGCCGTATGAGAAGGCTTCCCACATGGTGATGCCAAAACTCCACACGTCACTTTTACTGGAGAACTTGCGGTAGTTAATACATTCAGGAGCATACCATTTCAGCGGCCATGGTCCTGTAGAACGGGCCTGTTCAAAGATTCATACGACAAAATGACTCGGCTCCTTGGTAACAACCTGGGCTTTGGAATCAGAGAGTCATGGTCATGGACAACACAAGAACGAGTTGCTGGTGAGGTGTTAGTGTGCTTGTAGCATCCCTAGTAAGGTTGTGTTGAGTATTACCATTCAGTTATGTGATTCCCACATTCCTTTCAGATGAGGGTCAGTGAATCAGGCCAAAGGGACCAAAGCTTAATATTTACCTTACAAAGATAACAGTTGATGGTGATAACCTAACAACTAGCAACAATTGGACCTCTGTACCTTGTAGTACTCGCTGTCTGCTCCCAGGGCCTTGGAGAGCCCAAAGTCACTGATTTTGGCAAACTGTCGGTTGACGAGCAGGACATTTCGAGCTGCCAAGTCCCTGTGCACAAAGCTTTTCTCTTCCAGATATTTCATTCCCATGGACACCTGGTGCATCAGGTTGACAATGTCCTCCACTGATACGCTATCCCTGGATGAAAACATCATCAGTCCATCAATTGAAGACTCTTCAATGACTCATTTTTAGTGATCTACCACCGTAGTTTGAATGCTAGTCGACAAAAATGGTACCAGAACTCCAGCTGTGATATGAAGTCAAACGTACTTATTGGAGGAGAGAAACTTGTTGAGCGGTCCATTGGGAGCCATCTCCAAGACCAGCATGAGACTCTCAGCGTTGCATAAGCCCAGCATCCGAACAATGAAGGGATTACTCAACTGGTGCATGATCTCTGCCTCCCTCATCATCTCCTCCTTCATTAGCATCTCGTTGTCACTCTTCAGCACTTTGATGGCTACATCTAACTGGCCCCTGATGGAAAAGAACAAAAGAATCATTTCAGTTCTCCTACCAAAATACGAGTTATCAAACGTTTTCTCACTTGTCAGTTTGGAGGACACCTTTCTTGACGCAGCCAAAGTTGCCCGAGCCGAGCTCCACCTCATCCATGAAAAGCCGACTCCTCTGAATGTTAAACATCTTAATGTCGTTGGGGTTGTGATAAGGGTTAAAGCCAATGCAGTCCATGGGAAGAGCATTTTCTGGAGGCGCAGATGGGACTGCCTTCACAGTCGCAGCTATTAAGCAGGAAACACAAATTGGAATGCAACAGCAATATTTATCAAATAAAAAAATTAATATAATAAAATATAATATATCATAAAATATAAACTATTTTAAACTCCCTGTTTCAGTGCTTAACACCTCAACTGACTTTTTCAGCAATTAATAACAGAGATTGTGCATGATTGTGCAATGTAGGAAACTGACCTCGAGGTGGCGGTGTGTAGCTATTTAGGCCTGTTCGCCTCTGCAAGATTGACAGTCAATTGTTTCATTAAAAAATAACAGGAGAAATTCAACTCGTTATCAGCATTCATACTCACGGTTGCGGGGATGCTCGGTATCTCTGATTTCGGTTTGGAAAGATATTTGACATGTAAAACACATGGCAATTAGTGGATTAAGCGTATAAACCTGCATTTGGATAATACAGAGATATTCGAGAAAGATATTCAGTACTTCCAGCAGCTTTGCTGACACATGCATCCCCCAGAGTTGTCATCATTCCATCGGGTTTCAGCTTCAGGAACTCTACCAGCTGGTCAAATAAATCAAATGAAATTGAATAAGTATGACAAAATAGTATTTACAGGCATATACGTACCTGCCAAATAGTGTCAAACTTCAATCCGTCTGGCATGTGATATTTCCCTGACTTATCTTGGAGGATCTGGTAGTGATAAACAGATCTTCCATACATTACAGAGAGCGCAAAGGAACCAGAGTCCTCTCTTTCACGGATTCTGAAGAACAATAAAGGAAAGTTGCCTCAGAAAAGCCATAAAGTGCTTTGACGGTATAAAAAAAGTGCATCAACCTGATCTACTTACAGGAACTTGCCATCTGGTTGTGTTCCACAGTAAAGCAATCTCTCACATTCCTGTCGGGAGATTTTGCCGTGGTACCACGACATCTTCTCGTGGGCCATGGTGGCAATCAGCTTTTCTAGTTGGGGCGCTTGACTGATAATAGCCTGCTCCATGGCTTCTCCCTGAGTGGGGGAAGAATCAATAACGGACAAAACAAATGTACTGGTTTATACTTATTTGTAATTGCTTAAAGACACTGCTAGATGGCAACAAATTTGCTCGATGCTACGGCCCGACTCGATGCCGACCAACCTCAAGGTTCCAGGTCTGCTTCACGTACTCCCTCAGCATGTTGTCTTTCAGGCTGTCAAACAAACTGGGCCTGATGGGTGTGTCCGAGGAACGCAAGCAAGGTTTCTTCAGAGCGCACACCAGCCCGCTAGCGTCCTTGCTGTAAAATTCACACAGCTCAGCAGGCCCACAGTGGGGTATGCCTCCTGTGATACAATATGTGTCATTAAGCTGCTTCTCTATCGGGTAATGGTGGAAGTCCAAGTCCCACACCACAGAGAGGACATAGCCACCCAGACTTCGCAGACACTGCCGTAGCAAGAAGAGGCCGTCGGCCATACCGGCTAGTTTTAAATACTGCTCGGCTTCCGAGCGACTGATGCTGCCATAGAAGAACGGCAGTTCTTTTGCGGGGTCAGTAGACATGATGAAGAAGCTGAGTTGTCTGGAGGACAAAAAGACAGAAATGGGAAGATTTCACATAAATCTTGAAATAATTTGTTATAGTTCATGAAAATACAAGCAATGTAGACACCTAAAATGAGATCCTCCTCCAACAGTAGGTTAACAAATTAGCAGAGCCTTTTTTTTTTTTTCCTGGGACTGTGACAAAAGCAATGTGGGAGGTCCCTTGTGACTTGACACGATAGTTGACAAGAAAACACCCACACAACAGGAAGTTGTGGTCCACTCAGCCTCTTTTCTCTAACATTTAATTCTTCAGTTGAGCAGGTGCTTTTTGGTTAGAAAAAAAACACACACACCAAAAGTCAACCAAAATTATACATGATACAAAATTATCAGTGTGCGTTTGTGCACATTAACACACGAGAGACAAAACGTAAAACCCAACTAACATTCTTAGATTTGACTAAAGAAAAATATCACAGACACAATTTGTCATCAAATATCACGCTTATCCGTCTTCCATTTTGAAAGTAAATGTAGAAATGATATTTTTAAAGTTATGGCAAAGCAGTGTGATTTTGATGATGTCCTCAAAAAGCAAAAACCTCAGCTTCCGAGCAACACATGCCAAACTGTACCAACACCCGCAATGGACAACTACAAAGTGGCCACATGAAAAGATCTACTGTGACCTGAACTTTTTCTCCCTTCACCACAACAAAAGTCTTCAGAAGCCACAATGTGGACCAACAAATGCTAGGCAGGCATTAAAAAAAATAGCTCAACTCCATTTTTATGTCTGGAGTTGAACTCTGATTTTAGCTGGGGAAAAAAACTAACTGCAAAGAAAACTCTAATTATGTATGGTCAGACTGTCGATTGTTTTGAATACAAGCAGTAGTTCAATATTAATGGGCTTTGTGGAAAACAAACAAAGAAAAAAACTAAACTATGACGTATATTAAAATAAGAACATTTGCATTTCTTTTTAATTGAAGAAGATTAAAATCACCGCGACGCCTGTAGGGACAAGCGCTACAGAAATTGGATGGATGGATAAAATCAGTCATATATGGGCCAAAATTGCTAACTGGGTTTTTATTTCTGGGAAGAATATTGACCTTGGAGGACTTTATGTGATTTTGCAAAAAAAGAATTTAAAATCCTATCAATAATTCTTACAGTTATATACGTATGTATTAAAATATATAATTTTCCTGTAGTTCATCATGAAGACAAAACGTAACTGCCAAATTTAACATACGTATTTCTAAAACACATTTACCAATACGGAAACTGTAATCGCGGTGGAAAAATGTAAGAATTCATTTCATCAGACCAGAAAACACTTTAAATATTCATTATGATTTAATTTACAAAGGATCCTTTTTTTTTGTTTTTACAGTGACTTTTTATGCTCTGAATCACAAAAGTTAATTTCACCCTGACAAAACCAGAAACACTCCCAAATCATTTTGTATAGTGACAATAACGATTCCAATAATACTAATTTGAAATGTCGACGTTTCCGCCTGTTAACCTGAAAGCGTGAACGTGCTCTAAATGTTTATGATGAGCTCAACATTTTTAAGGCTATTTTTTGTGGTTGTTTTGCTTATTAAATCTAGGACACTAACCAAAGCATGTAATTGTGCATCATTTTACATCAATGCACTAATCTAACTAATACAGCCGGCTCATAGCAATAAAATGTGTGCAATCTGTATGTAATAAATATTTAAATGTTTAAAATGACACGGAATGCACATTTTATGAATCTAAAGTACATTGCGTTGCGTCACCTATGGATTAATATTATATAGATCATAATATCATTTGTTAATTTGCAATTTTTAGCATGATGCTGATCTTAGTTTGCTTTAGCTTGTACGGTAAAGGTAAAAAAGTGACAAAAGTTACTTACTTCTTCCTTTAAAAGTAGACCGAGGTTGTCGCTGCAGAGTTCGGACGCATCTGCTGATGTGTGCGGTGTCAGGTGCTGTCACATCACATCACGTGAGGCCATGAGCAAAAGTCGGTGCTACTGGCAGACACACTAATGCTATGAGGACATAAATTGTCTGTTGAATAAAAAGTCTACACACCCCCAGTCAAATGCCAGCTTATTGTGATTTGTGCCATTCTTGTGACTTGTGACCTTATGACCTATAACGGCCTGATTTTAAAAAAGCCATCTTTTGCAAATGATCTATGGTCACATGATCCAATCCATGCAAATTTCAAAATAGCCCAATTGGAGGATAATGTTCAAACTCTCTCCTTCTCAGAAATAGTACAGAGATTGCTGATAAAAGTTGAAATTACAATATTGTGCCACTTAGTGGCAGTAGCTCACTGCAGCTTAATGGTAAGAATAGGTTGGACTGGAAAAAGAGTGGATCATGGATTTTTAATGTATTTTGTTTTTTCTGGACAAAAATAAGGAGGAAAAGATGACAAGGGAACTTTTATAGAACCTACTGAACATACTTCAGATTGAAAAGCTGAGGGTAAAGAGTACTACTTCCTGAACGAGTTTTATTTTCTAATGTCAACCGGAAAATGAGGTGTATCATTACAGCTAACTTGAAGAGTTTTAAGGTGCTGGGCTGACAGAGAAGGATTCAAGTCCCCTCAGCTCAGCTCAGCTCAACTCCGCTCGGTCAGCCACCGGCGTCTCCTCAGCTTTGAGACCGTGCAGATAGCCGACGCAGCGGAAACTTGTGCAGAGGACACGGATTGAGAGAGGTAAGGTCATCAAGCCCAGGTGCTCTTCCTGCAAAAGCCGCTCAGATGGTACACATGATTAAGACTCTTATTAAGACTCTTTCGCCTAATTTCTTGGGTTGCCTTCGCAATATTATGTCCTTAGTTGTGATACATTCAAATGTCATTTCGGTGAGCAAGCACAATGGCTATTATTTCTTCAATTCGCTGTCTGAAAAGTCAATTAGTTGCCTAACGACAGTCCGTGTGCATGCGCTTGCGCGCGCGTGCGTGTGAGAGAGCAGACAGACGGACAGACGGACGGACAGAGGTGACCAACAGCTGACAGGTCAGGTACACATGGGAAGGGGCAACCGGCTGAGGCAGCAATTTGCAGCTTAAATTATGTACAGCCATATTTACATAAAGGAGTCTTAACTACGTATATGTATATATGCATATATATGTAAATGTATGGATATGTATATACAGTCAGCTCCAGCACACCTGCAACTCTAATGATAATGTTTTTGTTAAATGTTGGATGCACACATTTTCATCACAGACATCCTCGTGCTCTCCACCAGAGGACACTGATAAGCACTTTCCAGGCCGTGCACTGCCAACTCTCCTATATTCCAACACACTTGGTTCTTTGTGGATACTTTTTAGATGGCAGCATTAGAGAAGATTCATTTGGATGATTTTCATAACATTTGCTAGAGAACGTGAGCTTCTGCTGTGTGTGCAAATCCGTGGCCTGACTGGGTCCATGTCGAGTCAGCACTCTCTCTCGCTCCCTAAATATTGTTTCAGATTTACAAGGCAGATTTTCAGAGTGAGGGGTTCACGTTGGATGTTCTCAGGCTTGTTTATATTCCTACGTTTCATCTGCACTCTGTTTATTTGGGGAAACGGAGAGAGGAATGCCTGCCCCTCTTTTCCTCTGTCCTTTCAACGAGACAGAGTGGGAGTTTCGTCTGTGATCGGGTCCCCCCCCGCCCCCCTCTGCTTTGCATTACCGTCATCACCTGTTCAGGGGTTTCATCTCTTAGAATGTCTGTGTTTTTTTTCAGGACAGCTAGGGAGGTCATAATTGGCGCTGAATCAGTCTGAAACCTTGCGACATTCTTACGGGCCATTTGATCCCACAGCCTCAAGGTCCTTTTAGAAGAAGGGAAGCTGCACCGCTGCTTTATTAATGCAATAATAAAGTTAAGTTAAAGCATATTCACGGGCTACTCTTTGATCAAAGTGCAGACTCTTGAGAAAGAGCATGGTGAGTGGGTGCGAGACTTGAAGTGAGACTCGGACACTTAGCATCTGTTTGCGCCACACAAACTTTACTCCGAGTCGCTCATATGGTTTAGATTAGCCAGCTAGTTTTCGGATAGCTGCACACTATCTGGCAGCGGTTAAAAACAAGGAGAGCTTTTCTTTTTTTCATAAACTATAAACTCACTGTATCTCCCACTTTAGCGCTAGATGGGCTTCCTAGAAAAAAAGATTCCGCAAATGGCTCCTGCGCCCGCCGGCCGGCGGGCCGGCCAGCATCATTACATTGCAAATTTGGCCCGGCCTTAAATTCCCACCCAATTATCCCGAGTGGTCCAACTTTTCTCCCTCCCGTTACAACAACGGCCTCTTTCTTCTCTCCTTCGTCTTTCCCCTTTTTTTTGCAAATTGTGATTGTGCCAAAAACCGTGTGGCCTGTCTGCAGCTCGTTCCAATTTCTCTCTTGTCTTGCTGCCGTCTATTCCGAGCTTCGTCAGATGTCTTCATCCGAGCCGAGGCCCGTGCGCTGATGAGCGTATTTATTTTGCCTCAGAGCAATCTGTAAGACATGGTCTCGTATGCGAAACAACTTTTTTATGACTTTATCTCTCACTGAGGGAGGTTTCGAGAAACAGCGCATGAACGTTATGTCCACAAATTGTTTTAAGAATCTGGACTTGAAAGGCGACTGCATTGGGGAGGTCTAGTTCCCCCCTCAAGGTCTAACCCAAAAAAAAAACCGAGATGAGAGTTGAGGTAATGAAAAGCACTTGATATCAAGCTGCAAGTTTAATAAGCCCCTCCATAAATCGAGAGTGGGAGCAGCGGTAATGAAACGTAGTGGACTTGGGCTTGTGCAGGAAATGACTGGGAGAAAGCCCCAGGGAGGGGAAGGGAGAGACTTTCACTTGTTCCACCAAGTGGAGAAGGGGAGCTCAGTGTTTCACCCAAGCTGCTTCAAATGACCATCATGTACGCCGCGCGCTGCGGCCATTCCTTCGTGCTGCATTCGGCCAATTGAGTCCGAAGAATGCCGCGAGTAGCTCGCACTCCTCCGTCAACCCCCCCCCCCCCCTTTTTTTTTTTCACGAGGAAACTTGCTCCCCTGCTCTCGTCACCAAAAGGTTTCCCATCTGCTTCCGATTACCTTTGGCTGCAGTTGGTGAGCTGCCAGCCATCTGGGCCCGTGCGGTGTCTCCGTTTGCTCTTCTCTTCCCCAGACGGCTTTGAGGAAAGGAGGAAGAGAAGGAGGGGCAGCCGGGCCAGGCCAGGCCAGGCTTTTCGAGGAGTGAGAAGTGGAGGAGTTTAGCTGACGCTGCAATGTCGAGTAGGAAAAATGAGAGTCCAGTCAAAGAAAGAGGTCCCTATGAAAACGAGATTCCCTATCCAAGTTCTTATCTGACCTGCTTTCCTTTCTTCTTGTAACTGGCGGAAGATAAGAGCAATAACGGAATTCTTTATTTATTATGAATGACTTTTACGGAATAAGAAAAATGAGAGCAGTGTCAGGTGTTTTCTTTTTCAGTCTTCTCGACCTCTGAGAAAATCTCCTTTTTTGTTTTAGAGTCACGGCCGCAAGGTCCGAGAAAATCCAAGGTAAACCCAATTGCATCCAAGTACAATTTTCTCATGGATTTTTGCATATTTGTGGCCTTCTTGCTATTTATCTACTTTAGTTTAAAATGCAGCGTGACTTGTTATTTTGACGGCTCTTTCTATGTAATTTTGTGGCGATTAAGTCGTTTTCGGGTAATCGTACGCAGATGACAAAGCTGACAATGGTTTACATTGAAAAGCTGCTTGATGTTATGTCTCTGCATGATGTTTAAATGTGCAGCTCTGTGGCTACTCACAAACTGCAATTGAAAGATTCCACTCTATATATCTTTCTAATGACCTCCATGACATTTCCACCACTGCTTTCCATCTTCAACTCCTTGCTATATATTTAAAGTCACTGTGGATTCCATAATCAATGTGGTAACATCACTCACATAGTGGGTCTCACATGGAGACCATTTAAAAAAATAAGAAAAAAGTCAGTCAATTATAAGCATTATTATCAGCCATGCTAGCAACATCACAGCTAGCTAGCATAGCGGTGATGGCAACCTGCTGCTCCTCTGAAATTGGCTCATTCTCTGCCATAATAGCCACTTAAGTCCCCGTTTGGGCTTTTGACAGCATCAATGCGTCCTTTGTGTTTGAACTCTTTCCAGTGGGCAGGCAGCTTAGCTTAAGGAGTGAGGCCCAAGGAGCCTCAAGTTTGAACTTGCTGTTGTCTTTGACCATCCGAGTGAAAGATCGGGTCTTTGGCTTTTGCCAAAGCCAGGACTGATTAGCTTTGAAACATTCAATACTTGCTGCTGAACAACTTTATTACTTCCCCACAAGGTCTACATTTGTTGTTTGGTTCCTTCCTTTCTCCAATTTTCCACATTCTCCTTTACAGGGCTGCGACGAGGAGTCTGCTCCTACATTTGCCTCCGAACTGGTTTTCCCGCGGGTCTGTTTACATCTAGAGGCCTCCTCCTGGGTCCATCTGAGAGAAAAGCTCGAGAAAGACCGCCATGTCCGACTCCAGACTTCCTGAAGCCGCGGCCGAGCAGAATGTTGAGCTGTCCCGCTGCTAGGCGAGGGGGCACCAGAGAGGGCAGGAGACATGTTGGGACCGAAGCTCGGGGACCACTGCACTGAATTCTGTTACTGTGGTAACCATGGAAACGCTATGGAGGACTGCTGTGATCTGCACTGTCGCTGTCGTCATGGGTGCCGCAGAGGTCGCGGGAGGTCGCAGAGATGAGTTTGCACAGTCGCAAGGTGAGAGGAGACGTTTACGACTTAGCAGCTATCTGTAAACCCCAACGTGAACTCTGCCAGGGAGGTTCCTCCACCAGGTTCACCTACCTGCGTCCGTCCATTCGTATGAGAACAAAACTTCCATGCAAAAACATTAACTAGACAGCGTAGCTAAATTTAGCTTGATTTATTTTGTGGTTTGGCATGATCTTGTCAAAATACTTGACATTCTGACCACCCCTAAAGTTCAGATCCCATGGGCTTCATCAAATGGAGACCAAGGACTTTGAAGTTTGAAGCCCGCCCCTCGTGTGCATTTCCTGACTCCATCTCACCTCTCTCACAAATCTGACGCTTGGCCCCCCCAAGCCCATATTTCAGATCCTCAGTCCTCCCCCACATATACATCTCTAGAATTACCAAACCCCCTCAAGGAAAGGGAGTGTAGACGTCTCGTTGTCCTGAACAAGAATGTAATTGTATACTTCCTAAACATGACCTCTGACCCCATCACAGCCAATTGTCTTAAACCATGCTGCTTTTCTAGGAACCCCACTTTTAAGCATTTTTCAAAATATATATTTTGATACCTTTAAGGAACATGTGACTAGAACTTGTAAGTCTGTGAGTGCAAAGTCCATTGTGAGTGAGCATTGTTTTAAAAAATGGGCTGTTGGTCTGAGAGGCTGTTGACCTCATGCCCCGCATGGAGGGAGGACCATTTTCCATCCAGAGTATTTCCTTCCACTGCTGATAAGAGGAACTAGGGTGATGCCCTGCTCAGAGATGTTTTGGGAGCATTTATGAGATGACCTAAATTTAGCACATTTTTATTCTCGTGAGTCTTTATGGATAAAAAAGATGCAGTTAAAAAGCAAAATAGAGGTTCACCTCCTAATCATAAGGCCTAAAAATTCCCTGTTAATATATATAAAAAAAAAAAAAACATTTACAATTATGATCATGGCTGGACGGATGTTTTTTAGTGGTGGATACTGGAAAGAAAAACAAACAAAACTTCTCCGCTTCACAGTGTTTAAAACAGATGTTACTGTCGTACTATTTTTTTAAAATGTATTTTCGATATGAAGTCAAGGGGTGTGTGTCTCTGCATGCCTGTGGAATCATGTGCAATCAATCAATATATCAACATGAGCACTGTCTTCACTGTCTAACCATGCATGTAAATGTCTGCGGCTAATTGCTTGAACGTGGTTAAAACACCTCCATGTTGTTTTGTTAAAATAGCCAAACAGCACCGCACATCTGTTGCATATTTATTGCTATGTAACTTGAAGCCACTCGAAATGCAACACAAACACATTTATACCCATTTAATCATTTTATTTTTGTACTTCCAGCAGGGGAGCTTATTGAATTCAATTTGATGAATGTGCGTTAGCTGTCATGTGGCTGTCTGGTTTGTGCCTAACATGTTTTGTACTTTGTGGCCTTTCAAAGTTCCTGTGAGGTCTCATTAACTTGTCATCCATGAACAGTAATGATAGCGACTACTCATAAACGCCTCCCCATTTATTGCCCTAAGTGTTATATGTTAATAGTTTGATTGTTTGTGCGAAGAGGAAATAGTTTTTTTTTTAATGAGCTATTTTTTAACCATGTGTGTTGTCTGTGGTTGCTCTCCTGGAAGCCAGACCTTTGATGTAACCTTTTATTTAGCATTTTTGGACTGTAAATCTCTTTCACCAGATGCTGGTCAGCAGTTGTCTTAAGTGTCCTGTACATTGTTTGATATCTTGATTTTGTCTCCTTGCTCAGCTGCCTTCCTGTCCAGTCTTGGCCAGTATGAGATTGCAATTCCAGTTCGTGTAGGACCCGACGGAGAGACGCTGCACGCAAAAGCCAATCAGTACCACCGAAGAAGACGCAGTACAGAAGAAACCGCATCGATTGACACCTCGGTGTGATTCAAAAGATCTTCTTACAGCAGCTCTAGCGTTACCTTCACCCTTAACCTTTTGTCTATTTCCAGCTCTACTACCAGCTATCTACATCACGCAACAACTTCCTGCTCAACCTGACGCTGCAGGGAGGACTGTTATCCCGCCAGTTTAGGGTGGAGTATTGGAAAAGAGGCAGATTAGCTTGGAGTCATCCGTACTCTTCACACTGCCATTATGTAGGACACCTCCAAGGACAGCCGCACTCCAGCAAAGTGGCCCTCAGCAACTGTAACGGCCTGGTAAGAAGTTTTGAAGTTGAGGTTGAAAGGGCCAAATTGTTTGTGCATAAACGTTTCAGTATAGACCATAATTAAAATGAAAATAAATCAAAATAAAATTAAAATAAAATTAAAATAATTAAAATAATGTGACTTTTGATTTTCATCATACACAATAATGAAAAAAAACAACAACATCTACAGGCACATTTGATCGCTACTTTCATAAAGAGGAGAACCAGAAGATCAGAGAGGCAGTTGGATGAGCAGAACCTCCTCATACTCTGTTCCAACACAGGAGACAGGCGTCTCTTAAGCTTGTTCAAAGACAGTTTGGGGAAACGAAGGAGAACATCAAGTCAAGCTGTAGTAGTCAACAAGTTAGTTCACCAAAATATGTACTATTATTTCCATCTGAGCTGTCTCAAAGTGTCATCAAGTCAGCTTTGGACACCACAACAGATGGCTGGCATGCACTTGCTGAGAGAGCAGTGATGTGTGGACCTTTTGAAATTGGACTCTGATCATTCGATTTTTTTTTCCCCTACACTCACATCCTAAATGTATCCTCTCACCACACACAGCAGGCTCTGCAATAACACAAGTGAGGATTAGATATGTTCACAAAGCGTTACTAAAGCGCACACTTAATTACCGCATGAACACATTCATTCGAGTGAGCCAGCCAGCCAGCCAGCCAGCCAGCGAGCGGGCGGGTGGTATGTCCACGGGAGCATCACTAACTTTATTATGGGATTAGATGCTCTTTGATAGCCGCCGCAGCGGATGGAACAAAGTTGCCGCCGGGTTCCGAGTTGAGTCGGGCGCATCGAAACAGAATCAAAAGCGTTGTCGCCCTGGCCTGTATGCGAGCCGGCTCTTCTCATGCGTGCGTTCACACGGGTTCCTTTTGATGTCAATGTGTGATTGTGTTCTTTTTTTATCTCCGCAGCAGGGGGTGATTGTTGCCGGGGGAGACGAGTATCTGATTGAACCCCTGATTTCGCCAACCAACCGGAGCAAACCGGAGAGAGGGGACCGGGCCGAGGGGCACCCCCATGTGGTTTATAAGCGTTCGTCGCTCCGCCATCAGTACAAGGGCCAGTCTTGCGGCGTCACCGGTAAGAAGGGCAAACGTTCTGGCCGGATGTCCACATTCAAACCACACGGCCAGCTGCTTTGCGGTGTCTGCCTTTCCACTTGTCTGTGTTACAGGGCGTTGCTGAGTAAATATATGATTCATTTTATGACAAATAAAAGTTAAAATAGCAGCAAATTTAGTCTTTATCCAACCGCGATTCTTGGAATGTTTTTTCTTTTTAAAATCACTTGTGGCTTTGTTGAGAGAATATTCATACGTGTTCCTCAGATGAGAAGTCGATGAAAAGTTCTTCGTGGTGGCAAAGGACGCTCAAGACGCCGCCTCATCACGTGGGTCGAGGTCAGTTGCCGCTGAAGCGCTCGGTGAGCTGGGAGCGCTACGTGGAGACGCTGGTGGTGGCCGACAAGATGATGGTGGGCTACCATGGGCGCAAGGACATCGAGCAGTACATCCTGGCCCTCATGAATATTGTAAGTTTCACTACACACAAAATACACACTTGAGGATGAAGAAGAATAGAAGGTGTTTTCGTCCCATCGCTCGACACGGTGAAGTTGTGTACTGTATTTTGTCAGCTGCAGCTTTTTGTACCACGGCAGAGAATCACTCAGCACCATGGAGCAATACACACACACACACACACACACACATCTTTGGAATGTGCCTAATGATTGGTTGTTTAGTGGCTATTGTTGAAAAAGGAAGCTTCTATACAAGATGTTCTTGCACTATGGAGCAAACCTTGGCAAATTACACTTGATAGCTGTCATGCTTATGACTTCTTTGTTGCCACTTAAGCTTGGAATGCTTGACGACAGAGCAGAAATAGTTAGCAATCCATCACAAACACAAATCCTTTTTAATTTGAATGTTTATTTTTTCAGAGCGTGGCCATTTTATATGATGCAATTGAATAGGTCAGCTTTTTAAGACTGGTCTTTTCTTGTTTCCCTGGAGGTCAGGTTGCCAAACTGTTCCAGGATTCTAGCCTGGGGAACGCAGTCAACATAGTGGTGACGCGACTCATCCTGCTCATGGAGGACCAGGTAGAGAATCTTTCCCCATCATGTCCAACTTGTGCCTTACTGGCCCATTTCCAGCGATGAATAAATGGATTAGCTTTCCGTTAGCGGTGTGTGGCCGCAGTCTAATGTTGACCCGCTTGTGGTTTTATGGATGAGGATGTATTAAAGTGTCTTTACTGTGCGGCTTTGAGGTTTCCTCGAGCTGTCCCAAAAGGGAAAGAGTAATGATTTATACTTCACCGAAAAATTATCTCCATAACTCACCACTTGGCTTGAAGAAATAAATGTTAGTCTCATTAGTGTCGTTATACTTGGATGGAGGTTGGAAGCATTTTTTGCTTCTATGACTAGTGTGTGCCCAGAAAAGTGGGATTGTGGGATGAGACCATTCCATTTTGATGTCATCACTCGCATTCCTGGCCACCAGGATACGTCCTCCTTTCCTTCTGCTCGATGTAATTGCATTAAACCCGAACGGACCTTCTCACTTATCGTGCATCCATGCGTGTGATTGAATGCAGAAAGTGATTTAAAGCAATAAAATGGAAAGTTGAGGTCTAGCAGCAGCGCCAGATGTGATGACATCAGGATGCCGCGAGACTGCAAATGATGCGTGTTTTGGACAACGCCATTTTCCGACATCATTCCAAAACCTCACCGATTGACAACAAAACGACAAGTGGAGAAAAGTTTGTCATGAAGCAATTTTCATTTTGGGCAAAGAGGGGCCTCACATATTTTAAGTAGGGATGGGCGAGAACGACACCAGGAATACGATACTGGCTTTGTTTCAAGGTATCGGATACTCATAGGGGGCAGCCGAAACCGGCTACCGATACTTGAAGGCAAGAAAACAATCTGACATTGAGTAAGTCCGCCTTTTTTTAAATTATTATTTATTTTTAATCAATTTTCTGAACTTGAACTCGATGAAGGTTGAGTTCCATACGAGTCAGGCAGGCCAGGGAAAGTATAATACAATAAAATGAACATTTGAAGCCTGTGTTCAGTCTGTCACCATCAGATAAGGAACCATATAATCATCTTTCCATTATTGTTTCAGTCGGACTTTCATTAAGTATATCTGTTGACATCTTTTCAGATGTCTGTTAAACAGGTTGTGTGAGCAAAGTACAGTACATATTGATTTTTTTTTTTTTTTTGTCCCTCTCCATCATCAGCCCACACTAGAGATTAATCATCACGCAAGCAAGTCTTTAGACAGCTTCTGCAAATGGCAGAAGTCGATCCAACACCGGAGCAGTTACGGCAACGCCATCCCCGACAACGGCATCGCTCACCACGACACGGCCGTACTCATCACCAGGTCGGGAATACAAACTTATGAAACATCTTGATGGCTGTTACGCAAATGATGATGTGTTTGGTAAGAGAGGAACTTCCTGACAGAGTCCGTCTTGTCTTTTGCGGAGTGACAACAGCTGGGTCGGTCTGCTCCGCTCGCCTCAGCATATCTGGCAATAAGTCATATACGCTTGGAAGGAATCAAAAACAGATGTATTCCTTTCATTTATTAGGCCTGTAAAAAGTTTTTATTTGCTGAAAAATAGGCATCGTGAAACGTCATAATAAATGCCTTGTAACGATGGTGAGGATAAGTATAGTGATGTGAAAGGTGCATGCCATATAGCATATACATTTTAAATTTTATCATTTATATTTTTATTTGAAATAAGTGTGATTTTTAAATAAGTGTGAAATTTAAATTGGTGTGAAATTTAAATCTAAGAATTGCTTTTTTCCAAGGAAAGTAGGTTATTTTATTATTATTATTTTTAGAAAACCAGAAAAAAAGGGACAGAAAAAGTAAAACTGAAAAGTCAAGCAAAGTAGCAGCAATGTGAATTTCTTGTTTATTTCTTCCACAGTTTTGTTTTTTTGGGTCAATGCTACTGCTGGTGTAAAACAGAGGAGACAATGGCATGTTCAAGTGATAAAAACCTGATGCTCTTGCATTCCTGAATGTGCTGCACAAAACAATACAACCACTGCAGGCGCAAATATTTTCCATTTCTTTTCAATACAATGCACAACATCTCATTTTGCAGGGCATTGTTGTTTACTCCATGTCAACCATGTTATCTCTTTACTGTCCCCAGGTATGACATCTGCATCCAAAAAAACAAGCCCTGTGAAACTTTAGGTAACCACAAGATATGTTTTCAATGATTTCCATGTCTCAAGTCTTGCATAACTTTTGTTGGATGATGAAGCTCCAATTTTCTTACCTCTGAGTGCGTATTTGAATACTTGTCTGTTGTGCAGGACTTGCTCCCGTCGGAGGAATGTGCGAGCCGGAGAGGAGCTGCAGCATCAACGAGGACATCGGCCTCGGA
Source organism: Syngnathus floridae (assembly GCF_059516105.1). NCBI lineage: Eukaryota > Metazoa > Chordata > Actinopteri > Syngnathiformes > Syngnathidae > Syngnathus > Syngnathus floridae. The sequence goes on from NC_142425.1 coordinate 13,407,873, forward strand.
ACGGCTTTCACCATTGCCCATGAAATTGGACATACGTGAGTAAAACCGATGCAAGCAACAAACAAAATTGAAATTATTACGTGAATGAACCACGTTTGTATGACTGTGTCATGCATCCAAAAGGGCTCAAGAGTTGTGATTTATAAAGGCCACTACTGTCCATCTAAAATAAGAAACTATCATTACCCATGATTGCTTTTTTCAAAAACTTAAGGTTTGGAATGAACCATGACGGTATTGGTAATTCGTGTGGGCCCCGTACCCAGGAGACGGCCAAGCTGATGGCCGACCACATTACCATGAAGACCAACCCGTTCATCTGGTCGGCCTGCAGCAGGGATTACATCACCAGCTTTCTGGAGTGAGTCAGCCTCTTAGATATTAGCAACGCCACAAAAATGTGCTGGATAAAATCACTCCATGGTTATTAAGAATTTATGGTCAGAAAACGACGCACATTATCGTATATACTAAACAGAATGCAGCGAGAGTGTGCTTACATCAGCATTTTTTTTTTAGTCATTCCTTTGGCTTAGTCAAAGAATGTTGCAAGAAATATTTCATTTGACTGCAAGAGAAATTCACACACTTGTGTGTTTTTGGTGTATTGCAGCTCAGGTATGGGATCCTGTTTGAACAACGTGCCCCCAAAACAGGAATTTGTGTACCCCACCACCGCCCCGGGTCAGGCCTACGACGCCGACGAACAGTGCCGATTCCAGTATGGAGTCAGATCCCGACAATGTAAATATGCAGTGAGTATTTTTGTCAGCGCTTTCCTGTTTTGGTTGCATCCTCACATTTCAAGATTCATGCTGGTAATGCAAAATGAGTGGCAAAATGCGTAGTAATCCATTATAGACAAAATACAAACCTTTTACTGAAAATGGCTAATCAATACAATAATAATAATCTAATGTATACATCTACTATAAATAAATGTCTCTTTGTAGTAGCTTTACAATTCTTTGATTTTTCTCTGATTGATTGTTTTCTCTTGCTCGCACTGGCACGCAAACACCCACAGGAGGTCTGCAGCGAACTGTGGTGCATGAGCAAGAGCAACCGATGCATCACCAGTAGCATTCCCGCCGCAGAGGGAACCATCTGTCAGACCAACACCATTGACAAAGGGGTAAAGAAGACTATATGGATTTCATTGTGAGACGTGCGGTCCTTGTGAAGATCACCTTTTTGCACAATATGCATGTTGTGACTCGCAGTGGTGCTACAAGAGGATCTGTGTGGCATATGGGACACGTCCAGAAGGTGTGGATGGAGGCTGGAGCCTATGGTCACCATGGGAAGAGTGCAGCAGGACCTGCGGAGGCGGAGTCTCATCCTCCATGCGTTATTGTGACAGCCCCAGGTACACATCAGCCTTGTTATTTACTCGCAGTTGAGAAGAATGTTGAAACTTAAAGTCTGATTGTCTGTGCTTGATTGAAGGCCGACCATTGGTGGAAAATATTGTTTGGGGGAAAGAAAGCGCTACAGGTCCTGTAATATTGACGTGAGTCCCGTGTCACCATCACTCATTTGCTCAACATGTAGGATCCAGAAGGTGAACTTTGTCGATGTGTCCGACAGGATTGCCCCGTAGGCTCACGAGATTTCCGGGAGGCGCAGTGTTCCAACTTTGACAGCGTTCCTTTCCGAGGGAAATTCTACAATTGGAAGCCGTACAGAGGAGGTGAGTGAGTGTCTTTGCTTCACTGGCATGGAGATGAATCTGCCTACACATTCAAATGAAACATCTCATTTGCGAGCCATTCTGCAGGGACCCTTGCTATTCCGCACTGGATGTGACAGTTAAATGGTTTCAACGACAAAAGTGTCTTTAATCTTGGCCTCTACTCGTGTAATGACTCAGAGAGATAAGTGGCGAGCCAATTGCAACTTCAGACAGCTGATTCTACAATGCAAATCTCTTGCAGCTGTTTCAATAGGACCGGTGTGTTCAGGTCGGGTCACACCGCACTGTCACTGTCAAGCCTGGCTCGGTCCTTGGGATCGCATTTCTCCTCTCGCTCCTTTCCTCCCTCGCTGAACCTCTCTTTTTGCCGTTCGCTTCTCGATTATGCAATCGTGAGCGCTCAGAAACAGCCGTCGCCTCTCAGGACAGCTCATTAAATAAAGCCGTAGCGGAGAAAGCGAAATTTCAGAACAATTATCCTTCACACTTAACCCGTATACACACACCATGGGGACAGGCTGCGAGTTGTAATGCAGCTGCACACAGCTGCAAGCGCTCATTGCCCTGCCAATGCGAGGCACTCTGGGAATTGCAGTTTTCCACTGTCTGACCGCTTTATCATTTTTAAAAGCCGCCAACATATACTGTACCTCCGTCAGCACTGCCAGCACAAACACAGCCAGCGTAGTCAGCGTGTCAACAGCCTCTCGGAGTGAAAAAAATAAATACTACACCATTCAGCTGGAAATTAATTGGTCATCGAAAAAATAACAATAAAATAGCAAAGCCACACAGCCAAGATTCGAACCCAGAAGCTCAGAAACTCCACAATATTTCCAATGCACTTGTGTGTTGGTGTAGGTGGGGTGAAAACATGCTCTCTGAACTGCCTGGCGGAAGGATACAATTTCTACACGGAGCGTGCACCGGCAGTGGTGGACGGCACACTGTGCAGAGACGACTCTCTGGATGTGTGCGTCAATGGCGAGTGTAAGGTGAGCTACACTTGGTAGATTGACAGCATGCACTTTGTATCTTATAGCGTGTTAGAAGATCAACAAGAAGATTTGGTTCATGTGCATCTTCTTGTTCTCTCTAACCTCCTCCTCCTCCTCCTCCTCCTTCCCCCCTTCTTCTCTGTTTTCCCCTGTACTCTGTGACCCTGCAGTTCAGCTATGAGTCACTTCATACTGCACGCCGGCTTTTCATTCACTTTCATTGTTTTCCTCAGCCTCTTTCTCCTCCTCAATTGTTCTCTGTTTTCCCCTCTCTCGCACAGAACCAGAAAGAGACTTTTATTACTTTTGGGGAGTCTGACAAGGCAGGAATAGAAGACTAAAATAATAATAATAATAATTTGCATGTTTGTGTAAGAGAATATTTATTTAAAAGCACATCAACCATTCTCCCTTCATAAATTCATCACAAGGAATAAATTGATAACATATCCTGTATGGGATCATTCCGTGTGTTTCATTGTGGAACCGGTGCTCTAATCAATTGAAATGAATGAGAAACTAATAAGGAAAAGAGCAGAGGTTTGAGAAAGACCACCTGTTTTGCTCATCATGAAGAATATCAGTGTTGACACCCTTGACGTTAGCATAATGTATGCCCGGGATCACAAAACACATCTGGACGTGTCATTCGATCTCTTAGTGTTGTGGAAAAAGGGTCTGGAAGACATTAGCGCTAATCCCTCGGTCTGGTCTCTGAAAGCGACTGCGCCCCTTCACCCATGACCCCGAGCGACCCCCAGGGCTCATTCTGGCCTCTCTCCTCGCAGCACGTCGGCTGCGATCGCATTCTCAACTCCGAAGTTCGTGAGGACCGCTGTCGGATCTGCGGGGGTGACGCCAGCAGCTGCGAGTCTGTGGAGGGACTCTTTAATGACTCTCTGGCTGAAGGAGGTGATTGTCATCTCCTTGCACATCCAGCATGTGTTTTAAGTAGAAATGCAGCAAACCAAAATGGATCACATCCATCCGTCCGTCCATCATTGTTTGCTTCCCCCATTTTCATTCTTTCATCCTGAAGTCAAACCGAAGTTATTTGCAGAATACAGATGATAAAGCGAAGGAGACGCCTGTAAAAGAAAAAAAAAAATCCAAAAATGAAAGGGACAGGAAAACAGATTGAGGGAATTGAGTGAAGTGGCAGGTTATTGGCATTTAGTATCCAAAGGGCGGCTGAGGCAGGCTGCCCGGGAATCTGAAGCTTCTGCTCGCTCCATCCACATCCCACACAGTTAAATACTCCTCATGCATCGCATCTCCTGTGCTGCTTTTTTTGTTTTCTTTCTTTTAAAACCACCTTGGACAGGATGTGTTTGTGGGTGCGGTATTGTTTGCAACTTTGTCTCCTGAAATCTCTTTCTCAGCTTATTAGCGCTCGTAATACCGACCGCTATCGCAGTCCAATGTTCGGATCTTTTTGTAATTTGTCCTGTGTGTTTATCTCGCAGGTTATGAAGAGGTCATCCGAATCCCAAAAGGCTCAGTGTTCATCCACATACAAGAGCTCAACATTTCTCTTAATAACATTGGTAAGACGCTTCTTCATTCAAAATCATGTTTTGGAAACAAAACCAGGGATTACATTTGCGCTATTTGTTCAAAGCTATCGCGACACTGGCCATGACGTCGCCAAGTCGAAAATATGTTAAAAACTGCTCTCTTGTGTGTGTTGCAGTGTTAAAGAGTAAAACCAATCAGTTCTTCCTCAACGAGAAGTTGGCCTCTGACACGCCGCACAGGTTTGATGTCGCCGGAACAATTTTCCACTACAGGCGACCCACTGATGGCCCACAAACACTTGAGGCTTTGGGACCGACAAATATGACCCTTGTTGTCATGGTAATAAGAACATATTTATTTGGTGTCCTGTATGCATTTCAGAAGACAATAGTATTTTAAATGTGTGTGCAGGTTATGGTCCAGGAGGAGAACCCTGGAATCCACTATCGTTTTAATCCACCTGTTAATCGGGAACCGCTGATTGGTTTTGCCTGGTATCACACATCCTGGTCGCACTGCTCTGCTCTCTGTGCTGGAGGTAGACGGGAGCTAAAGCTGTTGAAAATTATTCCAATAATGAAACAACTGTTTTAAGTAAATGAACATTTAAAAAAAAAAAAAAAAAAAGTCCAAGAAGTGAGCCCTGTGGGACACCAAATGATTTACCAAATAAAACAAAACGTATGACTTGGCAAAACTAATATGATGTTGTAGCTACAATTGTTTGGCAAAAACGCATCCATTGCAGGGAAAAACAACAGAAGAAAAACAGTTTACATAGAATACTTGCCAAAAGTATGCACAACAACTTGTCTTGTGGGACAAGCGTGAGCGCAGGCCTATAAACTCATTTTGGCCCTTCAAGAATATGTCCAACTCACTCCCATTTTTAAACGGAATGTTTCTACACGCTTTCAGGTGAGCAGATCCAGAAGGCGGTGTGTCGGAAGCTATCGGATCACGCCATTGTTTACAACCATTTCTGTGATAAGAAGCACAAACCCAAAGAGAGGCGCAGATTCTGCAATACTGAGCCATGTTCCCCAACGTGAGTGTTGGAAAGAAAAAAAAAAAACCTCTCCTCTCCCCTCTATGTTGCACGTGCCATTGTTGTACAGTCGATTGAAATAAGCATCACTTTCATGGCCAGCTGGTGGACGGGAGTGTGGTCAGACTGCAGTCACAGCTGTAACGGCGGTCTGAGGACACGTGAGGTTTTATGCAAAAGGAGAATCTCTGCATCAGAGGAGAAGGTCCTGGATGACTCCGCCTGCCCCCCTTCACGCCCCTCATTCACTGAACCCTGCAACAACCACAGCTGCCCTCCCGAATGGATGGCCCTCAATTGGTCTGAGGTAGGGAGACGATCCCAAACAATGCCAAGCGTCATAGTTGCACAATTTTTTGACGTGGACTAGCTTTCCTCTGACATCTTTTGCTAAGGCGCATGCTAGAGAAATAACTCAATCCAGCTGATTTACTGAAAGTGAGCAGGCTCCAGTTAGTATTTTTTTGGTACAGCTGCAAGCATCTTTTGAGTGGACAAAGCTTTGTGTTGCTTGTGACCGCAGTGAACCCCGCGCTGTTCCGCCCCCTTTCGCTCTCCGTTTATCGTCATGTGCTCCGCCTGCAGTGTACACCCAGCTGCGGTCCTGGCTACAGACACAGAGTGGTTTTGTGCAAGAGTGGAGAGAGCGGAGACGCGCTGCCAGACGCCAAATGCCCCAAGTACGGCAGACCCACCTCTAGAGTGCGCTGTAACCTGAAGCGGTGCCCTCCGCCTCAGTGGGTGATGGGCCCTTGGGGAGAGGTAAGCCAGGACACCCATGAGCTCTTTTAAATATGAATAAAATACATATTGGAAATGAATGTCCGTTTTTACAGTGCATTTTCATGCATATATGTTAAAGTTCTACTATTCAATTACAGACACATTTTCACTCAAAATTTAATATCATTCCAAATCCCCCTCAAAAAACATTCATGTACCAAAGGGCAGAATAAGACCCGTGAACAACTAAGACATGTTCGCCACCTAGTGGTGATTGGTGCTATTACAACATGAAACTACAGTCGATATTCGTGGTTCTGCACTTACGGATTTGCATTCGTCGAATATTTTTTCATGCCCATGTTATTGGGTGATTGTGATTGTGAGGTTTTTTTTTTTTTAAATGAGTGAGTTTTTTGTGTATAAGTGAGAGGTAAATGTTATTTTTGGCCTACTGGTGATCTCATAAACATCTGCAACTTATTTCTACTCCATATTTCACTGTGAACGCTCACTGGCACCCGTGTATGTTTTTGTCTCGCAGTGTTCCGCCAAGTGTGGACTGGGTCAGGAGATGCGATCCGTGCAATGTCTGACCCACACGGGCATGCCATCCAACGAGTGTCTGGAACATCTGAAGCCAGCCTCCATGCAGCAGTGCAAGAGCAAATGTGACCTCATTGTGCCCATCAGTACAGACAATCCTGAAGGTTAGTGCTCAAAGTGGAGCCAAGCTCATGAGCTACCCGATACTTTAGCAATATTCTGGTTTGCAAATATGATAAATAAGATGTCATCGTTCTAATACTATTTCATGGTCTCCCTTGCAGAGTGCAAAGATGTGAACACTGTGGCCTACTGCCCCCTAGTGCTCAGGTTCAAGTTCTGCAGCCGGCCTTATTTTAGACAGATGTGCTGCAAGACATGCCAAGGACACTGATCTGAACCGGTGAACCTCACAATACACACTCACTCACACACACACACAGTCAGGCAGCAACCCGAAGGAGGGCAAAGTTGGGATGCTGCCCGACACCACCCAGTGGTGCAGAGGGACCTCTTAGCCCCCTTGGGAGAAAGAGCAGATGACATATCTCACAGGCTGCTGAAACCCGTCGTCTGTTGTAATATTTTTGGTGCTACTTCCGCGGCCTCTCTTTGGCTAAAGGACGGGTTTTGGTGTTCAGGCCCACTTTGGGTTCGCTTTGGCTTCAATGTAAAGAGGTCATATTTTTGTTCAGCTATGTGTTTAAAAACTCATTTTGTATTGAAAAGGAACCTTCATGAAAAGGAATATCGTATACTATATTATGGAAGTTTTTGTCCAAGTTACCTGATAGTTGTTACTTGACCAAGTTTTTTTTTTCTCTTCTCAAGTCATCAAGTCAATTGAGCAGAGTTGGATTTGCACAAAGTGCCATCAGTCACAGGACTTACGGTATACAGTATCATTGTTTTTGTTTTGACATTTGAAATGTTGACCGCATTATTCATCTTGAGCTCGACATCTTTTTGTATTCGTTTGTTCTATCAGCTCTCGCAAATAGCTTCATGCTGCACAGGACACAAAGCCGCATGTGTAGCATCAACAGCTAACATTTTATTTTATGGGATGCAAAATTGTGTTGCAAAACTGCAGGGTCTGGCAGCTTCGAATGAAATCTCCAAAAGAAAGTCGAGAAGCCCCAATCTCGTGCTCTCGCTATTTTTGTCACGTTAAATAAACGCCTTGCTTGACAGTTAACTTAAAATACAAACGGAAATTCAGTGTCTGAGTAAAGGAACCATTGTGACTCATTGTCTAATTATACACTGTCGCCTTTGTGGGTTGGCCGCATGATTAATGATCATCATTCAGACCGGTGAGAAGAATTCTTCCATATATGATGGAAATGTACTTAAATTGCAAATGACACAGACGGACAAAAATAGGACAGCAAAGTTTCAAAATTCTTTGATTGAAGATGCAAGTCAACCTTTCTAGATCATTTTTTTGCACTTATTCTCTCAATGCCCTTTTAGAATATCAGGTTTTAATAATAATAATAATAATAATAATAATAATAATAATAATGGCGGTGGCGGCGGTGATATTTAATATTGTCATTTTTGTGAATAATAGGTGTAATTGTCTCTGAAATGTAACAGCTATAAATCACAGCGGATAGTAAAATCCATATGTCCCGAAAGAAAAATATATCAAAACCTGATGTACTAAGAAAATAAAATTGAAATTAAAAAATGAAATCAAAAATACACATAGGGACACATCTCTGATTACAATTAGCTGTTGACCTGTGTCATGGAACCACACCTTTAGTTTTATATCAAGTATGCGTCTTTCTTCCAGAGTGGCTATGTATCCCAATATATTTGTCCATATATTGTGATGTTGCTTTCCAATCTGTTATTCTTGCTACAATTTAATTTCTTGTAATCTATATTTTATTGGTGGCTAGAAATTGACAAGCAGCATTGCTTTGCTTCTGTTGTAGCCTGCGTAGATTGCAGCTCTGCATTCATCTTCCTCTTTTTTCCTTTTCTGCATAGTGGTGCTTTCTTTTGGAAGGGTGCTATTATTCGTGTCCAAGTTATTATTTTCTCCACTTTAACCATATATTCACAAATCATTCCCAGGAAATATACATGAAGAGCCAGTTTGAAGTTGAAGAATGTCTGTCTCTGATGAGTAGCTTCTTAAAAGCCCCATTCTGCCCTGTGCATTGTTTTAAAAAGGAAATATTAAACTGATTAAACATGGTACATTGTTGAACGACAATGAGCTATCGGTACGTTATTAAATGTCATTATTTATGAATGATGTGTGTTTTCACTTGAACTGATTTGGTTTTGGAGAATCTTCAACACATAAGAATAGATTTACGTCACTCGTTTTCTGAAAAATGCATCTTCCCTTTTTTTGCGGGAATCATACATCCATTTGCATAAACTGTACTGTAAAATAAATACAAACTCAATCACTTTTAAATTTAATTTTAAGAATTTATGTGTAATCAGTATATACTGTATACATATAATTTTATTTATTTCAGAGTTTGTTAATTCATATTTTTATAACATTTAAATGTTTAATTGTCAATCAAAATTGAATGTCTATACTTATATACAATTTAACTTACAAACAGCTTCTTGGAACCCATTGTGTTCATTAATTGAGGATGATTTATAATTAACCCTTAAAACACAATCATGAGTGAAAGAGTTGAGAAAATCCCCGAAGCAAATTTTAATATAGTGTCACCTCCACTCAATCATTTTCCGAGCACCTGCAGCAGTTCATGCGGCATATTCGACGACACAAACAAAAGGAAGTCATCTCAGCCTGGGTGGAGCTGACGACACCCAAGTCAAGCTCCATCGTTTCTCAAGAGATAAGTACACCTCCTGTGGATTGGTGATTTTTGCAGGAGGCCCAAATGGAGAAGTCTAAACTTTCGCTCGTGTGGTAAGTGTGTGCAATGTCAGATGTGTGTCACCCTCGAGCAGTTCTTGTTTCGCACACAGCGTCTGTGGCTGTATGAGGAACAAGCTTGCAAAGCTCCACTGAATGTCTTGTAGGCGCCGCTGACCTACGTTGCTGCGCGATGGCCGCCGTCTGATAGTTGTCAAGCCGACTGCGCTCACTGGCACCTGGCTCAAGCAGGGCAGGAAAAGCCAACTGGGAAAATGGTAGTGTACCCCACTTTGTTTTTCTGAGTGCTTCCTTTATTTTTTTAAAACACTTCATGAGCTCAGTGATTCCGGGAACGTGAAGTTTTGAACAGTCTTGGGTGATTGGCAGGTTGAGTCAAGCAGTCAAGTGAGTTTCCTCGTTTGCACAATTTAGCAAGGTCAGATGGTTTGCTGGGCATACTGGTTGCATGTCATTAAAATCTGATTTAAAGTTGATTTACAACTCTGCTGGAATGGAATGATGAAGAATTTTTTTTCTTAAGTCATAGAGCTCTTTCCCAGCATGAGATATGGCCTGATTATGATCTCGATCAATATTTCACTACCTTTAGTGAGCTATCTGAAAACAACAACAAAAATTACCAACCCAAACAAATCTTTTGAAAATGCTGATTAACATTCATTACATGGTCCCTATGGAGAATGAGGGAAATGTAAAAAAAAAACCTAAAAGTTGTTTGACACTTGCGGTCCAAGCATATTTTAGGGGGGGGGGGTGACTTCAGTAATCAAACCAAAGTAATAAAATATGAATTATGCCTGCCTGAATGTGCAGTAGAAATCTGAATTTGTCTAGTGATTCGAGTTTTGTATGCAAGCTGCTCACTGAGATGCAGGAAGGCAGTTTTTCAACGATGTTTCACAGGAAGCTGCAATGAGGTGGCAGAGGGGGAAGTGTAAGACCAGAGAAGCCTAGTTTCTGCTACGATACTTCCTCATACTCATGTCTTCACATCATGTCCAGAGACTATCTCAAGTCTTTCTATGCAAGGACAAAATATACAGATTAATAGGGCTTGAATGGGTAAAAGGATCTCTACAAGTTTGCAGAAGAGCTTCAGTGTTGAAGGCAAAGCAGAGGTTCAATTAGATGATGATTATGGTAGTGTCATATGAATGCTTACAGTGATGTGCTGTTTTTTGTTTTTATTTAACGTCACTGTTTTCACCCAAACATGTACACTGACATTCAAATAGAAAATTTCTTTGAAGCAAATAACGTAGTAAAAATAAATGACTCGTGTAAATTGTGCAAATCCACAATTTTGTTTGTTACTATTTGGGCAGAGAAGTTTGTGCCTTTTCCTTTCTTTGGTATAATAATGAAGAGCATTTATGTTTGGGTGTTGTTGCATGGTTCAGGCAAAATACCACTGGCAGAGTCAAAATGTGAAGCAGAGTGGAGTGGACGACATGGTCCTCTTGTCCAAGATCACAGAGGACGCCATTGTGGAAAACCTCAAGAAACGATACATGGATGACTACATTTTTGTATCCTTACTTTATTATTATTATGATGATGTCACATTTGTATGGAAATGAAATATATCAGCATATATTGATTTATGAATTAAATAGAAATAAATTAAATAAATAAATAAAAATAAATAAAAATAATTGTATTAAAAATATCCGATCTTTTTTAATTTGACATCAGTAACCCTGGCAAGAAAATGCGTGCTAACTTCTCTCAATGTTGCTTCTTAACAATGCTGCCCAGACTTACATTGGCCCTGTATTGATATCAGTCAACCCATTCAAACAGATGCCTTATTTCTCTGACAGAGAAATTGAACTCTACCAAGGAGCAGTAAGTTGTCCTCTTTTATATTTCCTCACAAGTCGTACTGTATTTTTTTACGTGAACTCGCCATGTGTGTTTTTAGGCCCAGTATGAGAATCCCCCCCACATCTACGCCTTGACTGACAACATGTACAGAAACATGATGATCGAAGGAGAAAATCAATGTGTTATTATCAGGTTGTGTTTGCGTCCATTTTTGTATGTTTTTGAGTGTTTTATATCGTTATTATTATTTCTTCCTGTTAGTGGTGAAAGCGGGGCAGGAAAGACTGTGGCTGCCAAATACATCATGGGCTACATATCCAAAGTATCAGGAGGAGGCGGAAAAGTTCAGGTAGGCACACTGACTTCGATTCGACATGCATGCATGTAACAGTTGTGATTGTCACAGCACGTCAAAGACATCATCCTGCAGTCCAATCCTCTACTAGAAGCCTTCGGTAATGCCAAAACTGTCCGCAACAACAATTCCAGCCGCTTTGTGAGTAAAATTGTCACTTTATTTGTTTTGTGTACTGCATGTCACTAAAGTAACATCACATTGCTTCCTGTTGCAAGGTTGGTTCTTTTTATCAGGTAGATGCAGGAAGTGTTTAGTTCACACTTATTTTGCATGCTTAATGCAACCTTCACTGATTTAAAAAAAAAAAAAAAAAAAAAAATCTAGCATTCATACAAGAGCTACACCAAAATCTTTGAGCTATCCATGTTCTTGTCTGCTTCATTGCAATATTTCCATTGGCAAAATATCTGACTGTACATTTGTGCAGGGGAAATACTTTGAGATTCAGTTCAGCAGAGGTGGAGAGCCTGACGGTGGCAAAATCTCCAACTTTCTGCTGGAGAAGTCCAGGGTGGTGAGCCAGAATGATAGCGAAAGAAACTTCCACGTCTATTATCAGGTTGGATGAAAGGCGTGACGTCCCCATGCTTGGATGCATTGAAGTTCCTCTTATGCAAATCTAATATGACTTTGTTGTCTCTTGCACTGCCGGATTGCAGCTAATAGAGGGCGCTAGTGCTCAGCAAAAGGAGGCCCTGGGCATCATGACACCGGACTACTACTTCTACCTCAACCAGTCTGGAACCTACAAAGTGGATGGAACCAATGACAGCAAGGACTTCCATGAGACAATGGTAATGTGCATACATAAAATACATAAATACTACTTAGAGCTAATTATTGCTATACTCATCTATTTTATTGGAGCTTATTAGAATGTCCTGAAGCTAATAGATAACAAGGCCCCTCAATATTTGTGTGCGTGGGCTCCAGGAAGCCATGCAAGTGATTGGGATCCCGGGTGACATCCAAGCCCAGGTGCTGCAGATAGTTGCCGGCATCCTCCACCTAGGGAACATCACTTTCATCGAGGCTGGCAATTACGGCCAGGTGGAGAGCATGGACTGTGAGTATACACTGTACATTTTTCTCCTCGGGGAATACACAATTGGCTTGCTCATCCCACAGAGGGAGCTGAGTTTATTAGAACGCAGCAGCTTTTTTTTTTCTTTGCTTGCTGTGTGGCCGTGACTCGGCTTGACTTAGACAACATTACAAGTCAGAAAGGACAAAGTAAGATATTGACGATGATCTCAGCAAAATATGTCACAGTGCCAGAACAATAATAAATAGCAAAAAAAAACATTTTACAAGATGAGTGCTAATTCCTGGGCACCAATTTGATACACACTTCTGATAATAACATACTCATTGGTTAATTGAATTGTCCATAAGTACAAATGTGAGTTCAGGATAGTCCAAAAAGTCAATTGGGTTAAGCTCCGCCTCATCTGCAACCTTAATGAGTACTCTGGAAATGTCAAGTCAGAGCAATTTGTTTGCAGTGCTGGCCTTCCCCGCCTACCTGCTCGCTGTGGACCCCAACCGTCTGCAGGAGAAACTCACCAGCCGTAAAATGGACTCAAAGTGGGGAGGGAAGTCAGAGTCCATCAACGTGACCCTCAACCAGGAGCAAGCCAACTATACACGAGATGCCCTGGCCAAAGCGCTCTATGCGCGCGTCTTTGACTACCTGGTGGAGGTCATCGGACAATTCCAGTTTTAATGATGATTCTTGTGATTTTTTTTTTTCTTCTGATCTCCCGCTTTCTGTCTGCCCTCCACAGGCCATCAATAAAGCCATCCAAAAACCGCATGAAGAATTCAGCGTCGGCGTCCTTGACATTTATGGATTTGAGATTTTCCAGGTAAATGTTACCTTGCGATTGATAATCATAGGAACCCAATTTAAAATCACTTCAATAATGATTGATCAGATTGTTTTTTTCTTCAGAGAAATGGATTTGAACAATTCTGCATCAACTTTGTCAATGAGAAGCTCCAGCAAATCTTCATTGAATTGACTCTGAAGGCAGAGCAGGTGGGTAGCTTCAAGGTGTCACTCAAAGATCAAGTGTGGAGCGAGCTGCCTCTTCAGTGGCTTTTATTTTTTTAAATCAGTTTAAACCAATTTGATTAGGCAGGCATTCCAGTAAGACGAGGTTGTTTTTGATTTGATTTGGTTGGTTTGTGTTTATCCTCGTGTTATTATAAAATGTAAAATGTTGTGATTCTTTATTTTATAAACAAATTGCACTTTGGGAGCCCTCAGCCCTCTCTCTTTTAGAACATCCCCCCCCCCAATTGCAAAACATGTTCCCCCAAATCTTCTCCTCCCTTTACAGGAGGAGTACGTTCAAGAGGGCATCAAGTGGACTGCGATCCAATACTTTAACAACAAGATTGTTTGCGACCTTATTGAAAATAAACTGGTGAGCCTGGGATGAATTGAATTGAGTATTACCAAGAGTTGAATGTCTTGAAAGTAATGCATGGGTCCTTTCAGAACCCTCCAGGCGTGATGAGCGTGTTGGATGATGTGTGCGCCACCATGCATGCCAAAGGCGAGGGCGCAGATGGTACTCTGCTGCAAAAGCTGCAGGCTGCCGTGGGAACCCACGAGCACTTCAACAGCTGGAACTCGGGCTTTGTTATTCATCACTACGCTGGAAAGGTACTTGCTGTGACAGGAAGCCATTAGACAGACGGACTCTCCGCGACCACCAATCGTCTATTACTGTCTAAGAATATACTTTCACTTCCAAAAAATGTTTTTTAATTTTTGTATATGTGCTCATTGGCAAATGTTGTCTTTTTCTTTTTCCCTGAGGTTTCTTACGACATCAACGGCTTTTGTGAGAGAAACCGCGACGTGCTTTTCCCAGACCTTATTGAGCTGATGCAAAGCAGTCATCAGTGAGTGTCTTCCACCAACATACTGACGACACACCTTCAACATCCACTTGGGTCTAAAAATGTTGTGAATATTGTTGACAGTGATTTCATCCGCTATTTGTTCCCTGAAAACCTCAACACAGACAAGAAAAGTAGGCCAACTACAGCAGGATCCAAAATCAAGGTGGGAGTGCAGCCATCTTCCAACCTAAGACGAGAAAGGACATTTTTAGAAATGTTTCTTTTTTTTCTTTTACTCTTCACACAGAGACAAGCGAATGACCTGGTCAACACTCTTATGAAATGTACTCCTCATTACATCCGCTGTATAAAACCCAATGAGACAAAACGGCCTAAAGACTGGGAAGAGAGCAGGTTAGCGCCATCTACTGGACGGACACACAATCACAAAACTAACCTCATTTTGTTTTCCAGGGTTAAGCATCAAGTGGAATATCTCGGCTTACGAGAAAACATCCGCGTACGGAGGGCTGGCTTTGCGTACCGCAGGATCTTCACTAAATTCCTGCAAAGGTTTGGAAAAAAAACGGTTTTATTATGCTCTGTTGGCTGTTGAACTTCATATTAGCATCCTCATGTGCTTGATCCAGGTACGCCATCCTGACTGCTGAGACATGGCCACGCTGGAGAGGTCCAGAGCAGCAGGGAGTCCTTCACCTCCTCCGCTCCGTTAACATGGATAACGACCAGTACCAGATGGGCCGAAGCAAAGTCTTTGTTAAAAACCCAGAATCGGTAAGAAGAAATGCGTCTCCATCCGTGTACGAAGAAGTCTGTTTGATGAACAATGTGTTCTGCTTAGCTGTTTCTTCTGGAGGAGATGAGGGAAAGAAAATTTGACACCTTTGCCAGGATCATTCAGAAGGCCTATAGAAGATATATCGCCAGGAAGAAGTATGAGCAGATGAGAGAAGAAGGTAAGCTTCAAAGCATCCAGCAATGGATGCATTTTTTGGAATAGAACATTGCTGATGGAAGTTTTTTTTGGGTACAATAGCTTCAGACATCCTCTACAACGCAAAGGAGAGGAGGAAAAACAGTATCAACAGAAACTTTGTGGGCGACTACCTGGGTCTGGAGCAGAGGCCTGAGCTCAGACAGTTCCTAGCCAAGAGGGAGCGGGTGGACTTTGCAGACTCTGTTAACAAATTTGATCGAAGGTTCAAGGTGAACAGAAGTCCATTCGAAGATTTGCAAATACCAGCATGACCCGATTTTGCTTATTTTTTTCCCCCCTCAATCCAGTCCATCAAGAGAGATTTGATCTTGACGCCTAAAAGCATCTATCTGATTGGTCGAGAGAAAGTGAAGAAAGGTCCCGAGAAAGGGCAAATAAAGGAGGTGCTGAAACGAAAGCTGGAGTTTGGGAGCATAAATGGCGTCTCACTCAGGTAGACAAGTTTAAATAATACAAATTCAAATGAAATTATATTTTACATGGACTTGTACACTGAAATCCTGCTTTGTTTTCAGTACGAGACAGGATGACTTTTTTATTCTGCACGAGGCAGAGTACGACAGTCTGCTAGAGTCCAACTTCAAGACGGAGTTCCTCAGCTTGTTGTCCAAACGTTACGAAGACGTGACCAGGAGGAAGCTTGCCATCTCCTTCACAGACAGGTGGAGAGAAAACTCACACTTGGATTTGGTTTACATGCAAAAATGACAAACTCGGCTTGCTTTCTGCCCAGACTAGAGTTCAAAGTGAAGAGAGAAGGCTGGGGAGGAGGCAGCTCCAGGATGGTGACATTCCAGAATGGAATAGGAGACCAGGCCCAGCTCAAACCTTCAGGAAAGACCCTCACCATCTCAATCGGGAATGGACTCCCCAAGTCTTCCAGTAAGTACATCAATAATGCCAACATAAATCCCTTCATTCAAAACATTTGTTTCATCAGAACCAACGAGGAAAGGTGGTCAGCCGTCACGTGGCGGAGGGGGAACTCAGAGAGCCAGCAGAGGTAAAATTCAAATATGACCTTATTTACAATCAAGGGGAATACAATGATTGTGTTCTTCCACAGCACACCAGAATGGAGCCACCCAGTTCGCCAGAGGACCCAAACAATCGGATATTATGTATTCCTCATCGAATAATCAGCACAGACCTCCTCAAACGGCCCTGCCCAAACTGGGCTTCCAGAGAGCTCCCAGGATACCCAGCCAAAACCACAGTAACCAGGGCAACATGGACTTCCTTAACGTGCCCGACCAGGGCATGTCGGGGTGAGAAATGGCCTCCGAGTTTATCCCTGCGGCAATGTTTGCGATTGTCGGTATTAAAACGTCTCGCTCGTTCTCGTTGCGACAGGAAACAAAGGAAGCAAAGCATCGGTCAGCGGCCCCCTCCCGCTCCCAAACCTCAGCTTCGTCCTCAGGGGCCTCGCTGTCGAGCCTTGTATCAGTACATCGGCCAGGACACGGACGAAATCAGCTTTGAGGTCAATGATGTCTTTGACCTTGTCAAAGAAGGTGTGTGGATCATTAAGAGGCCTACGACCTAAAATGCAGATTGACATCATGATTGAAAGGTTGTGTGTATTTACTCTTTCATTTCATTCTCTAGATCCATCTGGATGGTGGACTGGCCGAATTCGAGGAAAAGAAGGACTCTTCCCTGGGAACTATGTGGAAAAGATTTAACTAGTTCATTGAACCTGGTTGAGCCATGGATGGATGGCTGCTCAGAAGACTGAAGGAAGGCAGTGCCATCAAGTTCCCTCCACTTAGAGCAGAGAGCACGTGACCGCCACACGTGTAAGGTTTCATCCGTGTGGCACTTTTTGTTCGAAATAACCAAGCAACAGGCGTCAATTACAGACTAACAAGTAAAAGAAAAAATTGCTGCATTGTATTTTGGAGTCAACGCTGTTTACATTCCCGCTCTGTTGTTTTTAGGAGGAAAAGAGCAACATGTAACAGTTGAACAATATACACAAAATCAGCTTTGAGTTCAATGATGTGTTTGACCTTGTCAATAAAAGAAGTCTTGGTAATTCCCTTTTATCATGGGACATCCAAATGATCAAGATATTACATTTTGGTGTGTGTGTATGTTTTTTTTTTTTTTTTACATGAACTGATGAAACAAACTGCTTTATAACAGACGTCCCATTAGATGAGCAATACTTGACACACACATATGCACACACACATGCACACACAACACAAGCAGATGGACCGGTTAATCCTCCTTTGCCTGTGCAGAGATGTGCAACAGCACCTGTTATTAGTCTCATCCGTTGTTTTTCCTCATAATGCTCGTCTAGCCGACAAAGAAAAAAGACAAATGGAGGGTGGGGAAGTGGTTTGGTCCTTTCCACATGGATTGTCATCTGTGCATGCCGTGATGTCACCGTCTGGGAAACGTTTCGATGCTCCACCCTGCCCAACTTCACCTGTTGAGTCGCCTCGTAGCACTTTTTGACTGGAGGCGAGACGTACGGCATCATGGGAGGTACGTTCAATATTCACAACGCTATTCTGTCTGTCTTAAAACTGTAAACTTGTGTTCATCCATCTTGATAGGTAAGTAAATAGGAAAATATCAATTCTAATCTGATCCAATGACACAACTTTTACTCAAGGTTTTTTTTCCATCGCAAGACCTCAACAAAAATACATTTTTCTATCATCTCAATTTGCATTATGTCAGCTATCGAAACTCCTTCAATCCTCTGGGTATGATTGCGTCCTTGACAACGCGGCTTCTCAAGTTGGATTGTTAACAGCTTTTTCATTCATCGCAGTGCATTTAAAAAAACACAAAGGCTTTTTTAAAGTGAGCAAATGTATTTGAATGCAAGGACACGAAGGGAAAGTCAATTTGCATGAGCCACCGACAATAACTAGTCCTGTTCTGTCTTTTTTTAGGAGCAGTTGATCATTTATTGCTTAGGTTTTTGTTTACCTGGACTTTCTGTCTGTCTCTCAGGTGTCTACTCAAATGAAAGGATGGCTGGAGTTTTTTCTTATGAGAGTTCAGAGGTCGACTGGTGTGAAGACAACTACAAACACTCTGAACATGTGGTGGAGTTTTTTAACACGGTGAGATTCTTGGCATTTTTAATCGAAAAAAAGAAAATCCTGGAGGGCTTGCTTGTATTCAAAGTGAAAAGCGTGTTTGTTTTTCCTGGCAGATGAGCAGCTTCATTTTCTTCATTATATCTCCTATCATGCTCTACCTTCTTCACCCTTACGCCAAAGAAAGGAACATGGCAATCCACCTGGTATGGGTCATGATGTTATTTGTAGGTAGGTCAATTTCCCTATACTCATCCTTTAATGGAAAAAAATATAAATAAAATAAATAAATATGTATACATATAATATCTACGTATATAATAAATAAATAAATGCTCTTCAGGATTTTCTATTTTTATTATTTCCATCTTTACTCTTAAATTGGTGTTTCTATGTGTTGCAATATCTTGATTCAATTTGGCTTTTTAAATATGACTAATTCTTTCTTGTCACACACAGGTATCTTTTCTGCCTACTTCCACATGACTTTGAGTTTTGTTGGCCAGATGCTGGATGAGTTGTCAATCTTATGGGTGTTGGCAGTGGGCTATGCCATATGGTTTCCACGCAGGCTCTTCCCATCTTTTATAAAGGACAGGTAAAGCATCAAGTGTATTACAATCTATGTCATCATTCACCAGATGAGACAGTTATGCTTGCTTGCTCTGGTGCCTTCTGATAAAAAGAAAAGCTATTCATTTATTAAAGACACACACACACAAGTGTGAAACCTAATCCGTGCTGGCTGAAGATCCAGTCTGACAGCTCCAACAGGAGTCATTGTCAACAATACACACTACAGCATCTAAAACGCAAACTGACAAAAAAGGGCTTCACCTCCAACTGTGTTAATAATTAACCCTGCGATGGCCTGAAAGGGTGAATGAATTTTTAAAGAAGTCAAAGTCAGCTTTATTGTCAATTTCTCCACATGCCAAAGAACACCTGAAACAATCCTACCAGCCTATATATATTTTCTTTCTTTGTGTCATGCAGGTCCACCTTCTCAAAGCTGATCCTGGTGGTGACTGTGGTGACTTCAGTGTCCTCCTTTGTCAAACCTACTGTCAATGCCTATGCGCTCAATTGCTTTGGCCTGCACATGCTCTACATTGTGGCAGTTGAGATGAGATGGTATGAGATTTTACAAATAATATATTGAAAAAAGTATGAATTTGGGGTTTTCCAGTATGAAGTTATTGTTCATGTTATGCCAGGGGCTTAAGAAAAGCAATCATCCTAACAGTTACTGTCGATATGACAGCACTATTTGTGAACATTGATGATTTTCAATTGATGTGATTTATTTAGCTGTAGTGACCAGAAGGCTTTGAGACTGGCCAAATGGTCAGTGGCTTTGTGGATACTGGCTATATCCTGCTGGATTAGTGATCGCTTTGGCTGCGGATTTTGGCAGAGGCTAAACTTCTGCTACTTGCACGGTATCTGGTAAGTTTGTGTCGTGTCATGTGAACCCTGAGCTTTTGATCACTTGGACTATCCCTTAGGCACATTTTGATTGTGATGGCTGTGGCGTACGGGAGTACGTTGATAGCTTACCTGGATGCCAACTACGAGATTCCCTATTCATTGCCTGGACTGCAGTACTGGCCCTGTGATAAATTAGCACTTGGATTACCTCACATTGTCCTAAGAGGCACCACTAAGACACTCAAACGCTGCTAACCACACACACAACACATGCATACATGATCCGACCAGACATTTTATTACAGACTGAAACATAACAATGACAAAAAAAATCTAATATGGTTTGCAGTTCTCTTTTATCATCATTATTATTATTATTTTTTTTACAACTGAATTTTATCCTGTTTGTGTATGCAAATGAATAGTCATGATTCTAAAAGATACATGTTTTCCCGATACTTGACTTCTTTTAATATCAAAATATTGCCATACTGAAGGTCACAAACGCAATTTCCATAAAAAAAAAAAAAAGATACTCTGTTTGACTGCAGCAAATAATTGTACAAGTGAACATATGTATTTGAATGTTTGTCTTACACATACAAAAGCAGTATGCAGATGAGTTTCAAACAATTTTCTTTAAATTATTTATTTATTTTTGGTCCATACATTCATATATGCATTTGATTAAGTGTTGAATGTTTTTGCTAGTTATTGCTCTTGCCGTTTTTCATCCTAACATTTAAGCAGAACATTTTGCAGTGCAATGTAGTTTACCTCATGTTGTGCTTTAGTTAGAAAATAAAATATTTGACAACTATATAAAATGTTGATAATTTCTGTAGATGGTCCTGAACGTGAATGCAAAACAAATAATGGAAATGGGAAAGATCAGGGTTTTGTTCCAGCCTCAACAGTGACCTCCTATGGAGTCACGCTTGCATTGTTTAAGAAAAAACAAGTCATCTTGAATCAATTACTGAATAGTGATTGCAGAATGATTACTTCCTAAATGGGTGAAATATGAGAGGTAAAAGAGTGACATTAGCTCTAATTTGGTTTATAATCAAGCACAACTCAATTTATCATAATCACCGTTTTTTTTGTCCACACCATTTTTTTCCAACAATAAAAGCAAATCTTATGTTCCAAGTGAAATGTTCCAAGTGCTCAGATATACATGTAAAAATGATAAAAATATGAAAATACAATTGAATTTAAGATAGTCAGTATAAATACAACTGCTCAAACTCAGACTATAGTATGCAAAATCTATTTCACATCATGCTTTTGTGCTGTTCCATTCTTCCCAAATGAAAAGGTGAATGAAGGACTCGATATCTGAATGTGAGTAAGACACACTCAAGGTGGGGATTCCTTCTATTCTTTGACTCAAAGGCAAACTGGATTACATACAAGAGAAAGCACAGCCTTGGTGAGAGAGTGCTGACCTTGTGGGCCAAAACGGAGACCCAATAATCTCACTTCAAAGTGCTCCACAAGGGAGACGTGACACCCTCTGACTGTTGAGGGGGGGAAAACAGCATTAATAAAAAGACAAGCTGCTCAAAGTTCTTTTACTTATTACAAGCATCCTTGTTGCCTCACCAATGCGACTGTTTAGGACTCAATTACAAGTCAGTGATTGCTAACTAACATTCGGGATTGCACTATGAAGAAAAATCCTCATTGAAAAGATTAAATGAATGTATGTATGATTTATCAGGAACCATTTACTCAGTTTATCTGAGTGCTTTATTTGTCTTAATTTACTAGGGTTGGGAAAATTAAGAGCAAACACAATACATATTCACATATTGACGTCTGCGTCGATTAAACTATTATTTATTCTTAATTATCAATTAACACCATGTGCATTTTACAATTAAAAGAGCTCTGCAGCCATTGGAACACGGCTCCTGTCACTCGAGAATACCATCACAAAAAGCTTTATTTGTATTTGCAAGTAGAGTCCAAGCCCGCCTCCTATTGGGCTATGATTGGCTGTTTTCAAGAGAGCAGGAAATCCCCGCTCTCCCATTGGCTGGGCGAGCTTTCTGTTTGGGTTGCCTTCCAGCGGACCGTCTGGACGGGGAGGGGAGGGGAGTCGTCTGCCTTCCGCTTCTCGGCTGGATTGACACACAATGAGGACCCAAGGCTGGAAAGACGCTCATCAAACGCCGCTGTAAATAAAAACAACAAATCACTGAGGCCAGTGAAACATGGAGAATCAGGTAGGTTTGCTCGCCTCTCTGCTTTTGGACACTGAACTTTTCCCGATGAAAAGACTGGCTGCTTTCTCGCTGCTCGGGCAGCAATGAATCCTCTGTTGTAGTCGCTTGAAGAGAGTGAGCAAGGGAGAGAGAGAGCGAGAGAGAGGGAAAAAAAAAAAAAAAAAAAACGCTGCTCCTGCTGCTGTACAAGTCGTAGTTGTTTGGTTCTGGAGCTATGCTAGCTGGCCACTCATACATCGGCATTTACCGCTAACTAGCTCCGCTCCGTAGCTCCATTCAGCGCCGCTGCATTGGCGCAGCCACAAATCCAGCACACAAAGATATACACACGCTCTCTTTAGATTACAAGTATTAGTTACTAGTTATTTTTATTTAGTTAGTAGTGGCGGTTGTGTCCAGCTAAGCTAAGCTAGTTCACACAACCAATGGAATATGATCGGCCCTTGGCTAAAGGCTAAGGAGCCGCGACAAGGCGCCGGGAAAAGGCTCGCTCGTCCTCCCCCTGGTTGCGCTGCTCATCCAGGGCGGGGGCCTGATACCTGTCATACTTGCCAAAGACCCAACGAGGACACTACTATTTTGTAGTATTGGCTAACATTTGATTAATGGTTAACTCGTGTGCACTTTTTTCCCCCAGTATAACGCCAATGAATATGCAGGGGAGGGAGGGGGGGGGGCGTTTTGGCAAAATCCCAACGTGGAGAATTTGAACCCCACTCATGCTTTGATTGGCATCTTTCATTGAGCTAAAGTGTCCAAAACACACACTATCAGTGAAGGAGGCTTGCTATCAAACTGCTTTTGCATTATTGTAACTGGATGGTTGTGTTAACATGTCATAGTCTTGAGGTTTTTCACTCAAGTCATTAAACCCCATAAAAAAAAAAGCAATTGTCATTAGTTCCATAGTGCTTGCTTTTGACCTTATCAAACTGGAAACCTTACATATTAACCCACTGCACCCCGACAGATTTGTATAAACAAATGAACGTATTAGCACACTATGTCACAAGTTTTAAAAGTGTTTTTCCTATGTAAAAACCACAGAAATATCAGCCACTTTTTTGGGACTGCTTCTCTAAAGTTGCTTACGAGTAGACTGGTGAGTGATCACGAAAGAGGACATGGTCAGATGCCTGGATCTTTACAAATATTCTCAGTGTTTTCCTTTCCTGAAGAAAATTCATCGATATGCACAGCGATACTGTCAGTTTTCTTTTTTTAAAGTAAAGATAGATATTTTTGATTGCGTCTCATATTGGTCCTGCTTTGACAAAATGCTCCAAAGCTATTGAGATAGGCTCACACCTCACTTATTTCCAAAATGCCAGATTTTTTTTTTATATCATCTTGAGGATGACGGCACAGCAGTTTCCTTCCTTCGACATTTCTATGACAACCAGCTATGCTGCGAGGCAATGTGTGTGTGTGTGTACAGTGGAAAACAAAATCCTGGGACAAGCGGGTAAAGCCTATTGGAGTCAGCAGCTTGATCTACGGAAAGCTGGCAAAGAACATGGACGCCACTGTGAGGTCAAAGATACTGCAATAAAGATGTTGATGTTCCATTTAGGGTGCTGTTATTACCATGATTGAACAGTTGAGCACGGGGGGGGGGGGAGCGGCTAATTCCACCACAGAAAGAGAAAAATGTGATGATAACCATAGAATATACCAATTGACTATTTAGTGTACTCACTTTTGAGAGTTTATTCTTCCAAATTGCAACATTGATGGGCTTGTTCGTGTACTTACACTGTAGGTTGCCCCATGAAGCATCTTAGAGCGATCACTGGCCAAGGCTGGAATGGGAGTCCCACTTTGTTTGGGAATGCTGATGAGAGATCAGCTAGTTTTCTTGTCATGAGACCTCTCTATGCAAGCTCTGCGGTTGCTTGGGATGACAGGATGATTGCTCATGTTGATAATGACTTATTTGATCGGGGGGGAAATAATGTTTTTCCTGCTTATAATACTGTTTATCCAAAAAGAAAAAAACAGCTCTTGAAATAAATAATGTTTGAATGCTGGTCCAGCGCCACCACTTTTAAATCTTGCAGGAAGCTTGAAAACTGCGGTTAAGTCGAGTGCTACCAAGACGACACAGCACGCCACTCACGAAAGCTCATCCTAGATCAAGTCTAGTGGAAAGGGGCATCATGTGTTTGGGGCTGCTTTGCTCCCTCAGGGCCTGACTGCTCTCATTGATGCGAAAATCACTTCCCCGACTAAGGGAGACAAGATATTGTGCAGTAAAGCTCAAGACTGTCTGCCAGTTAGAGCTCAAAAGTGGATGCAATAAGACAATCATGACCCAGAGGGCAGAGCAATATTATTCAGAGAACAGAAAAAAAATGGCATCATCTTGTGGAATTACCCAGTCAGGGGCCAAAATTAATGATTGTTCTGTCCATAGGATCCAGCTGAGTAAACCTGATATTTATTTGACCTTGCCATGGCCATTAAAGTATTCATGACTTATCAAGAATGGGTGGCATGTTTTGATTGGACATATCCTTCTTTTCCTGACTTTGCACTTCCTGCATGGACGTTTTCTACCAAATGGAAAAGGCCAAGCACTGACAGCTATTTTTTGTTCTGAAATATCCAGTGCACAGTGCAGGTGAAACTGGAATTGGGCCACAGAGCTCAGCTGAGGAAGAAAGTCACATCAGAGGGCTTCACCCACGACTGGATGGTTTTTGTCCGAGGCCCAGAGAACGGCGACATCCAGCACTTTGTAGATAAGGTTGTCTTCCGCCTGCACGAGAGCTTCCCCAAACCTAAAAGAGGTATGACAGCCGCAACGTTTCACACTAATGCCATGATGGACTTGAGCGGGAATCTGAAGTAAGGAAAAGGAAAGTCATTCAAAGTGGAAGAATTTGAATTGCATGTTTGTGCGTGCAGTATGCAAGGAGCCCCCATACAAAGTGGAGGAGTCGGGCTACGCAGGCTTCCTCATGCTCATCGAGGTCTACTTCAAGAACAAGGTGAGAGGGGGGGGAAAATAAGTTCAATTGCTTTTATTCATCTAAGAGATGAAAATGTTAAATTGTAAAATGATCAAGAGTGTCTAACATTTTTAAATGATCATTGATAGAGTGACTGTAATTTAAATTTTTTATAGCGTTTTAACAAAAGTCGTCTTTCATTTTGTTAACAGAAACACTTTTTCCCCCTTTATGATGTTCCTCTTTAATATTGACATGATGAATTCATTTCTTTTTAGGAAGAGCC
This sequence comes from Syngnathus floridae, assembly GCF_059516105.1. Classification (NCBI taxonomy): domain Eukaryota; kingdom Metazoa; phylum Chordata; class Actinopteri; order Syngnathiformes; family Syngnathidae; genus Syngnathus; species Syngnathus floridae. Next base: position 13,433,321 of record NC_142425.1, read on the forward strand.
AAAAAAGGTGTGTTTCAACTATGACCTATTCCTGAACTTGGAGGGCAATCCACCTGTTAATCACCTCCGCTGTGAGAAGCTCACCTTCAACAACCCCACCAAAGATTTCAGGAAAAAGCTGATCAAAGCTGGAGGGGTGAGATCTTTAGTCCATATTTAGTCCAGTAAAGCCTTTAACACCACATACAACACATGTCACGTGCAACTATCTTCCTTGTTAGGTATTGGTGGTTCCGGAGGTGGCCGAAGCGGTGTCCAGGCCCAGTCCAGACTATCCAATCCTCCCCACCATCCCCCTCTCAGCATTCTCAGATCCCAAGAAAACCAAGACCTCTCATGTGTCAAAGGTGGGTTAAGCTGCCAAGACATTGCTTGTCATTTGACAACCACTTGGCTCACATCAAAGCATGTGGAGAGAGAAAAAAAAAATAGTGCTTAATTTCTCCTCCCGCATCTTCGTTTGTCATTCATCACATATGATCTCTTTGTGAGGGTAAAACTTTGGAGTTTGCTTTGATTGTAGCGTTTGCCTTTAAAGCTGCTGGCTGACTATAATTGTTCCCAACTGCCGTTTAGCATTAGCATGCGTACCGAATTAGTCGGCCTGCTTATCTTCAAGGAGAAAATGTGAGCACGCCCTGTGTCTCGCCTCAGTTAAATCCATCACCAATAATAAATATCTTTTAATCGGCCTTTTCTCTTGATCTGGCCGCAGCCAGACGACAACAAATAATAGGCTTTACTATTCTCAACATTGGTCTTACTTGGACCTTTGCTGAATTTTTATCTTTCCCGAGTCAAGAATACGGGTCTCATTGTTCAAGGTAAAAATGTCAAGGCATTTAATATACTGTACCGTAAAGACAGTCAGTACCAAGAACTGGACGTCCTGAGCAAAACTGATAAAATGAGAAGAAAATGTCAAATGGCTAAAAGCAGCATTGTCTTAGAAGGACGGCTTATGTCACATTTTCAAATGCTTTATCTTGCTCTTATTTACATCACAAAATGCTGCCATTTTGTCATAATGACATTGCTTGTTTGCTTTTTTACCTTCAGGAACCCAGTAAAGAAGGAGGCGGCGGCGGCGGCGGGAGCAGCAAAGGACCCAAACCGCACAAGATGACCAAGGAGCACCGCGAAAGACCCCGAAAAGACTCGGAGAGTAAAGCCTCGTCCAAAGGCGACAACGACAGAGATGGAAGCGGCAAAAGCGGACGTGACTCTTCCTCAACCTCGTCTTCGAAAAAGCCATCAGACATCAAAGTTAAAGATGAAGTCAAAGTCTTGCCCAAGGCAGCTTTCAAGGAGCCCAAGCTCACCCTGAAGGAGTCAAAGATGGAGGGCATGTCTCCAAAAGGAGGGGGGGCTGGGAGTGGAGGGGGTGGCGGAGGAGGAGGAGGGGGATCCGCAGAATCCAAAGCCCCCAGCAAAAGACCCTCGACTGTGGAGTCTCCCAAACCCAGTGCCAAGAAGCAGAAAAAGGGCAGCTCCGAGGGTCCCAAAGGCCCGTCTGGCGCCGCTTTCACAGGTTCCCCTCGCGTGTCATCATCATCCGCTGCCACTCAAGCCTACGCCGACAAGAAACACTCCAAGGAAAAAGGTCGCTGGGCCAAAAGCAAAAACGACACACAGGATTTGAAAGAACCCAAGAAACTTCCCGAGTCAGAAGATTCAAATTCAGAGGATGAAGCATCTTCAAAGTCTGAGGTTGGGACGCTTTGCATTCTGGGCTCTTTTTCTTTCCTATATATAGTACAAAGAGGTCTTTGTTATTTTTTTTTATTATTCATATTTTTATTCATTTATTTTTTAATCTAATATTGCATCTAAGCATTCGCGAGCGGATTTAATCGATTGATGTCATCCAACCTCCTCCAACAGCAGTCGGCTCCTTCCAGTCCTTCAAACTCGAGTTCCAGCTCCGACTCCAGCTCAGACTCGGACTTTGAGCCGGGACAGAAACCAGGACAAGGTACGGTATTTTAAACTTGATTCCCAGAAAATATCCATGCATACTAAATACAAATACTATGTGTCCTCAAAAAGTCCAAATATATGAATTTGAAAGAATAAAATCTGCCAGATATCAATACACAATCGCAGTGCGAACAAGGGAGGCTCTTTGTTTCTCTCAGGTCCCTTGCGATCCATGGTGGAGGAGATCCAGTCAGAGGAGTCGGACGATGACGACAGCAGCTCGGAGGAGGGGACCCCCGTCAAGACCAATCCTCCCAATCGTGACTCTCGGTCAGTCAGACGAAGCTGCCCCCCCTCTGAAATGGAACCATAGATAACATTGAACCATTTCCATGAAACGGGACACGTGCAGAAAGTGTGTGAGTGACCTAATGACCTTGTCCCTCTCTCCCCCCCCCTGTCAGACTGAGCCTGGACAGCGAGAGTGACAGCAGTGACGGGTCGCACCGCCCCAGTCGAGACCCGGCCCCGCCCCCGCAAAAACACAGCTCCTCCAATAATAAAGTGAGGCCTGACACATATTGACCAAATGAAAATCATGATGACAACACTTTGGAAAATGTATTTTGATTGTAAACCTACAGTTGGGATTCGTTTTCACAATGCTGACTCATATTGACACTTTCTGGCTTGTAGGAAATTCTTCCACCCGTTTTGCAACAAGCGCCATCTCTCGTCCGTGATAACTTTGTCCAATCTCTGCTTGTGCATGCAGGTGTCGGGCCGAAAGAGCCCAGACTCCTCGTTCCGTTCGGAGAAGGTGTTGAAGAAGGGATACGACAAGGTAGGAAGGGTAAATACCGCAACTTTTTTTTATGCTTCAACTTACACATGTATCCTATGAAGCCAAATAGATTGCTGTTGGTTTGGCAAACGGATCCAGATGTTTGGACAAACTGCCACTGAACTCTTGTCAAGTATTTTTCTTAGCACCACATCAAACATCCTTCAGATGGCTCTCGTTCAACTCATAACAAAACATCCATGCTTTGCTGGATATTTTGATTGTTTTATTCTACACAATGTACTTTGCAATCAGTGTATGTGGCGCTTTTCAACGACACTCTTCTCTCCCAAATGATTCAGGCCTACACAGAAGAGTTAGTGGACCTCCATCGCAGACTGATGGCTTTAAGGGAGCGCAATGTCTTGCAACAGGTTTGTGTTCACGTCTTGCTTTCCGTTGTTGACTGAGTCCAGATTGTTCTCCGCAACTTCTGCCTGTCTGGATTTTGTGTGTCAGATCGTCAACCTGATTGAGGAGACGGGCCACTTCAACGTGACCAACACCACTTTTGACTTTGACCTCTTTTCCTTGGACGAGTCCACCGTCCGCAAACTACAGAGCTACCTGGAGGCGACGGCCACGTGACAGGAAGCGGAGCCGGAGATCGCCATATCTCCTCGAGGAGCAGCTCCTTCATCGCTCAACAGCAAGCAACGTAACCACACACACGCGTAAGAACAAAGAAGCACACACGAAGACGCCGCCGCCGCCGCCGCCGCCGCACCTTGATGACACGCTGGCGAGGGGCAGCGGGGGAACCCGTGGAGGAAGGGGAGGACGGCGTGAGCGGGAGAGTCCGAGATGGCGGCAGGAGAGGAGCGCCGCAGGAAGTTAACGGCATGGCGGACCCGTGGAATTCAGCCGCCCCCCCTCGCACACCCCTCAGCGCGTCACCCTCGTCCTCCTCCTCCTCCTCCTTTCCATTCACACTCCAGATCACTCCACATCCCATCCCCCTGCAATCAGCCGCATTGGGCCTTGGCAGTTACTGACTTTTCTTATTTTGGAACGCACACGCATGTGTTCATGTGGAAGCGTGCGTGCGTGCGTGTTTGGATGGCATCGCTGCTCTCCCAACATCCCAACATGCATGGTGTTGACTTTGCTCTTGCACTGAAAGCTGAGCCCTGACCTCACGCCAATGCCTCTCCAAATTTCACCTCCCAGCACCCCCAAAGCTGCAAGTGCATCCTTCCTTCCTTCCTTCCCTCGTTCCTTCCCTCCTTCCCTCTCATGCCAGCGTGCACCAAAGGGCTCCACTGCTGGTCGCCGGTGCGTTCTTGGATAGCCGACTAATAAAAGTAGCCATACTCGTCTCCCAGAATCCAAAAATAAGAAAAAGTAGGGGCCATGCGCCCCCGTCCCCTTTTTTTGTTTTAGTTTTTTTTTTTTTTAATATTTTATTTTTCTACAAATGCATTTGTGTTTCTACTCCCAGATTTGCGGTTAAATGACCTGTGAGCTATGAATGTATATCAATTTTATTTTTCTACGCCCAACAGCAACAAGCCCACTCTAGTGCCTTTCTGCAGCATGAAGTGGGTGTTCCCCAGCATCCCCCCCCACCCCCACCCCAAACCCACCACCACCCTCACCCCCACCGCTTTGAAAAGGGGGAAACCAAGTGTTAATCAGGCTGCCTGATTCTTCAGTATTGTCTTAAAGGCTTCTTTTTCTTCCTCAGTGTCCTTGTAGGCAGTTGTAGTCATTCCTCTCGTCATCTCCGTAGAAACTGTACAATGTTATAACTGGTGTTTATGTTTTTGCTTTTCTGCCACTAGCTCAGTGTTTAATGTGGGGGGTACGTAATATGAACTAGCTGTAGAAACTGTTGATTTGGGGCTGCTGTGTATGTGACCTCCCTTTCTGGGGAAAATTGAGGTGAAATATCAAATCATGATGACCACTGGCAATAGAATCAGTCTTTTTAAGAGCCCAGTTATCTCAACCCCAAACCAATTTCACGCAACTGGCAGAGTTCTTCACCAATCACGAGTACAAGTATGGATATTGTTAAGTGAATGAAAGCTGAAAAAGTGCGCTCAGGGTCACAGGGAACCTAACCCAGTTCACTTCATAGTCCATGACCGTAATAGCAATGTTTACAACAGGTTTGTAGTTGCGCGTGGTTGCCACAAGATGGCAGTAAAGCACTACATTCACATTAGACAGGGCAATGGCCTTTCTTGATGAAGCTCCCGCCTAGGCTTCAACATAGTTCCACAAGCTGGAGAGAAATGCCATGCAGCAGCAGCAGCAGCCTGGGGTTGAGGTCCACACTTGAACTGAATGCGTCCTTTGCCGCTCTGCCTTTTGTGTATTTATTGTGTAGCTTTAATACTGGCGTGTTACGGGGGCCGTCACTCTGCTCACTGCTGTTGTTTTGAAACAGCCCTTCAACGCCCCCCCCCCCACCCCCGGCCCATCCCGCCTGTGCCTCTGCCTCTGTCAACAAAACCCCGACCGACTCCCAGTTGCTTTGTGTGACAGCCAGGCGTCCTCTTCTGAGTGTACGTCCCAGTTCATGAACTCTTGACTGTTTGACCCGCTAGTCTTTTTACCCAACTGGGTCATTGGAGTGAGCCAAGAAATGCCCCGCAGTCTACCCACAGTCTACGTTTTATTTATGGACCTCTGCACTTTTGGCTGTGATGACTTCAGTACTTAAATGGTTACCTAAATTGTATTTTTAAGGATTTTATACAATATTTACATGCAATATGATATTATTTGATTGTTTTTTGCCAAATTGTTTTTGTTAATTTAATTGTCTTGAATTTGGGCACGTTTTGTCACTAGCCGTCACCAACCAACATGCCCTCTCGAAGCTCTTTTTTTTTTTTTTTTGGCCTGAACTGTTTTTCCTGGCACGTTCCCTGTAATGTTTTTGTGTATCTCATGACAGCTGAGCACCAAGAAGCAGGTGTTGCAGATGTTTGCTGGATGACCTCAACTTAATCACTGTCTGCTTCCAGTCACAATAACTGGACCACAGAGAGAACGCCACACTTTTGTTCAGGGAGCTGTTAAGCTAAAAAAACAAAAACAAAATGTCTTTTTTTTTTTTTTGAATTTTTGGTTTTCCTGCGCTTTGATGTATGGTTCCATAGACGATGCGCTCGCTCGGCACAAACACGTCATAGGAAAGGAGGGGACTGCGGGAGCTGGCCATTTACACTTGGACAATACAGCTGAGGTCAATAATCTGCTGTGTGCATCTTTAAAGGAAGAGCAGAAAAAATGCTGTGGACAGGGTGCATGTGTATTTATAAGGGTTCAATTCTTTGACTGGGCTTTTACAGGGGGGAAATTGGTGGCAACATCAAGATGTGGTCAACACAGAACAAACCAGCTGAAGGGCACATGAGCAACTCAATTTGGTCAAAGACAAACTTGGCATTGAAATGCCACCATGTGGCCATATGATGCAAGTTGTTGTCATCGTCAAACATGTTATTTTAATGTTATTTTTATTTTGGAAATCATAATAAAGTCATGAAGTACTGTCACGGTGTCTCGTCATTGACCGCCGGCCGACCCGCTCGCGGGGTTCATATGGAGTTCGTGTGGCTGCATGTGGGGTGAAAAGGACACGCAGAAATAGGTCGGGCCCATCACCTACTGATCATCCGTCGGGCAAATTATTTTCTGGTGGGAAGGATCCTTATTGCTTCAGGGCTGATCAATAGAATGATGTCACGGCGCTGTGATGGAGGTACCACCATCAATGAATCCCCGTTAAAACATTTAACATGGCCTCGTTGACCGTAAAATGACCTTTGTTACATGGAGTTGAACACAACCTCTTATGTGAGACTTCCTGTTCATGTACAACAAAACTATAATTTCGTGTAGTAGTTCGTACTTAGCCTACCAATACTTGCATTCGAATGTTATGCCTGTCAGCCAGAAATGGAAAGAGAAAAAAGTGGGGTTATTTTTGCACTGCTTGATCACTTAGAATTACAATGAGTTCAAATGTCGTACAAATTATGAATTCACCCTCAACGTTCAAACGTTTAAGACAAAATGTATTCTCTCCCGTGCGCATCTGTAAATAAGACAAACAAGATACTGGAATGGACAACTTTTATTATTTCCTGTTTGGTCATTGACATTTACGAGCTTCCTTCTGCCTAACTGACTCAGCAACCACACACCTACTAATAAGAGCATCATTAGTTGAGTCAAATTTCCAGGAAATGTCACAGCTTGGTGCTTATTTTGAATTACAGTTGAACACACGTACGCCTCCTTCATTAAATTGAGTAACAAATTCTGGCAGCATATAACCAGTGTAATTTAACAGAAGGAAAACTCCCTCATCCCCCAATCCCTTCATCAAAACAATACATGGTAGAAATAATAAATGACACCACGAACTTCAGCTGGTTTGCATGACCCAGTTCCCTAAGTCATCATGTTACAACAATCAAAAGAGTGCTTATAATATTCTCTTCATTTAAGACCATGTTACAGCTCTTTGGATTTCATCAACTTCGGTTTTCAAGTAGAGACTGTTTTCTGGGAAACTAAATGCTTAACGATCATAATAGCATTTGACATAAGTTGCATAAAGTGTGCCAACTGTTTAGATATAGAGAACTGTTATACCAGTTGAATATAATCCAACATTGTTTCATTTTCCTTGCACTTAAACAAACACATGAAGGTTTAAAGCAAAAGCAGATTTACAATCCAATAACATTTCAGAGCACAGCAAGTGAACACACGTTAAGGAGGCCGCAACCAGTGCAAATGAACGAGTGAGCGAGCCTCCAGCTGTCACATCAGCCCAAAAAAGATTCACCTATTTGGATGATATGTTTTAACATATAAAGTATACGATCTGGATTTAACGTCATCATTTAAATGTGATACGACTTCCTTTTCAACCGATCCACAAATGAAGGATTTCATTACATACATATCATGGAAAATCCCCCCCTTTTTTTTTTAGCTTTTAAATACATTTTATTGTGCACTTCGTGTCTCCAGGGCTTTTATATGTTTGGAGGAATTTTTTTACTATTTTTTACTATCCATTTTGTATTTTTTATTATGGCAGTCTACCAAACAAGGTAATGGTTGCAGCCAAACGGTTTCACCGTTCCGCCATCTTTATTACCCGGAGAGACTTTTGTCGCGCAAACAACTCAAGGATGCCCAAGATCGAACTTCTCCCTTGTTGGATGCATTAATCTACCCAAAAAAGGATTTGCCAAAAGATTGAGGGTTCCGTTCCTTCAATCTATGAAGACGACGGACAGAGTAAAGCGGTAAGCTTGAGATGACAAAAATAATAACCTGTATTTCACTTTCACATTAGTGTGTGTCTACGATACCCTCGTTTTCATAGCATTAGCATCGTTAGCTTTAGTCTTTCTGCTGATTTTAGCGCTTCGCGCTCTATGGTTTCACTTGCAGATGTATTTTGAGTAGTTTTATCAGATGAATTGCATCGAAGGTTATTCTTGGGGAACACAATAATGCGTTAAATGCATTCGTTAGCTTCTCGCTAGCATTAGCTTAACTTGACTGCAATGCTTGTTTACAAGACGTGTTTATAAATATTGTGAGGGCATTTACTTTGTTACATGTCATGTATGGCTGTATGGACAAGTCTTTGGCCCAAGCAAACTGCCAACTTTGGCCTGAGCAAACTGAAAATTCCCTGTTGAATCAACCTTTTCTCAAAGCTATTTGGGGAATTTTGTAATTTTCATTTTCAAGTATGACAGTGCAATCAATGGTCATCTTTGCTGCTACTTCACATCCGTATGCAACACAAATAAATAGTTGAATAACAAAGCTAATTGAATTTACAATGGCTTTCTCTTGTCCACAAATGTAAACCAAAATAAGGCAATGCAAACAGAACTTGAAAAAACGATAAACAAGCAGATGGATATATTAGAACAAAGAGCGAGTCACGTGTCGAGCAAGTCGTTTCTCTTATTTGGTAGGCAGCGGGTTGTCGGGGGTCGTCGGAGATGTCACTTCCTTGTAAAAGTTGTCAATCTGCTCTTGGTACATTTTGGACACCACCGGCCGCTTCAGCTTCATGGTGGGACCTGCAGAAAAGGAATAGACCATCGTGTCCGTCAATTCGTTTCGGGTGGCGAGTCATTAACCAGAGAACAGCGTGTACACGCACGCTTATTGAGATGGCCACTACTTACCCAGCTCTCCTCCAGTGATGGAGAAGTCCTGCGGGAGAATGTGCCACTTTTGGATGCGCTGAGCGTTGGAGATGGCTTTCTCATTCACCCGGTTGATGGCGTCCTGGATGGCAGCGTTTACGGCGCGATCGCGGCCGCCTGCCAGTTCGGAGACGCGCGTTGCTTGACTTCCCAGTTTCCTGCAGATCTCCACGGACTCTGGAGTCAGCTCGTCCAATGGGGCGCCGTCGGCGTTAAGCTCGCACTGAAGGGGAAATCCAGGTTATTGTAATTAAGAACCAAAAAAATTGGTCCTATTTTAAAAGTCTCTAGCGTGAAACTGTTGAGCGTCTGTCTCTGTGTTGTCTGTACCTTGTCGGTCGGTAAAAAGTCATCTTTACTATAAGTGGTTTTAAAGATTGCACTTTTAAAGTTCAAATGACCGATATAGTCTCCAAGTACTTCCTGCTCATCTTGCTCTGATAGGAATCCAAACAAAAACAAGAATCCAAACTGGATCCTCGTCTAACATTTCTTTCCTTGGTCATGTCATGTGGTGTTGTAATTAGCCACCAGATGGCAGTGTCGTCATACAGCCTTTGACAGATCGAAAATGAGATTTGAGATAAAAATCAGTGTTATCTGCAAGACCAAAAAAGAACCTCGTGTTGACTGTGAAGCTTACGCAATACATTGTTTTGTCATACCTTAATGGTGAGGAGCATGGACAGAAACTTTCTCTTGTCTCCTATCAGCATGGCATTGCTAATCAGCGGCAGAGCTTCCTTGACTGCATCCTCGCTTGGCACAGGAGGGATGTTCTCTCCCCCTGCTGTGATGATTAACTCTGAAATGACAAAAGGAGCATTGTTGAGAAAGCTATTTAAAGAAGCCAGGGTGCTTCCGTTCAAAGAAGTAAAGAGCTTTCTCCCATATCCGTGTGCTCCACAAGCAAACAAGCGCACCTTTAATTCGACCGGTGATGAAGAGGAATCCATTGCTGTCGCGTTTGCCCAAGTCGCCGGAATGCAGCCAGCCCTCCGAATCCAGAGCTTCCTCAGTCTTGTTGTCCATGTTGAGGTAACCCATGAAGACGTGGCGACCCCAGAAGCAGACTTCGCCCGTCCCATCTTGGTCCGGGTTGTGCAACTTTGTCTTGCACCCGGGGATCTCCTTGCCACAGCTGGAGGGCAACAACAACAACGAAAAAGAAATTGGGACACTTGCCTTAAGGCCCGAGGGTCAGAACCGGCCCATGGATCCAGACTTGGACACCCTTGCGTGAAAGCAAATACCTGGTGATCCTAAAGGCATCCGGGATGGAGATGGTGTGCGGTCCGGTGGACTCGCTCATGCCGTACAGCTCGTACAACGGAATGTCCAGGCTGAGGAAGAACTCCAGCGTGTCCCGGGTAATAGGGGCGGCACCCGTGTAGCACCTGTGGCAGCGGTCCAGACCCAGAGCCTTGCGCACCTTCTTGAACACCAGCTTCTTGGCTATTTGGTAACTCAACGGCGTGTGTTCCGCTGCTCTGTTTCTTCAAGAGAAAAGGCATCTTCAAACAGCTGTTCCAAAGGGATCAATAAAAAGTCCAAAACTGCAACGCCGCATTTACTTACACGTTCATCTTGGACAGATTGGTCTGCAGACCCACGTCTTTGGCCCAGGCAGCAACTTTGCGGCGAACAGCGGACGACTTTGCTCCGGTGGCCTTCATCTTCTCTTGCATCTTCTCCCAGACACGCGGCACCCCCATGAAGGCCGTGGGACGCACCTCCTTCATGGTGTTCACCAAGGAGCCCTGCCAACGGACAGCACCACGACACATACAACTCAAGCATGTGTTTTGACTGATTTTTCAAGACCCAGAGATCATCGTGGCGTCATCATCATCATAACAAAACAAACACGACTGACCTTAAGTGCATCGGGGTCGGCAAAGTGCGTGACCCCGCCCACCCTCATGGTGAGCCAAATGTCCACCATCTGGGCGGCGATGTGGCTGAGGGGAAGGTAACTGACCACCACTTCCTGGGAATCGGTGGCATCCGTCAGGCCCACGTGCCGAGCGGTGGAGAGCGCCGTCCATGTCAGCTGAGGGTTAAGAAGAAGAAGACATTAAAAATCACTGTGCCCAAATGATGTCCTATGTGAAGAGCCTGGGGCACCCCGCTTTTTAAAATTTGCTCAAGTCAGCGTTGGGCACATGTGAATCAGGCAGGCGCTTACATTATCATGGCTGAGCATGACTCCTTTGGGCTGGCCGGTGGTTCCTGAGGTGTAAATGAGCGTGCAGCACTGATTAGGCTTCTGCTTGGCGATGATGTCATCCAGCGAAACATCAGAAACGTCACGTCCCAGTTCCATGAATTCGGACCACTGCGGGAAGAAGACAATGTTACTCGAGGCACTGCTGCTTCTTACTCACGCCGTTCATCTTTGTTGACTTACGCTGTACAGGTTTGCTTTCTTCTCTTTCAGTTTCCCCTTGTACTGGACAATGGCTTTCAGATGTGGCAAACTGTCTTGCACTTGAAGGATCTTCTGCAGCTGCTTGTGGTTCTCCACCACAAGGATATTAGCCTTGCAGTTCTCAGCCACATACTGGCATGCTTCTGCCGAGTTGGTTGCGTAGATGCCCACAGCGAAGCCACTGCAACACACACACACACATTTACATTTGGAATTTGAATAAGTGCACATCTGCCTCATAGTGGGACAATTCACTGACTCATGTCCTCCTGTGTGAAGTTACCATGGTTTGCTTTAATAGAATAGTTGAACTGAAAAGCCTTCTGTGATATTTCAATTAATATGGTGCTTAGTAATCAGCACATTTGGTTTTTTATCAATCAATGCCATTCTCTTCTTTTGCTGCGGGGGTTTGGCTAAGCGAGTGGAACTCCTCGTGTTTCACCATAATACAGCTGGAGGAAGCGGGGCTTCAGCCTTAAGCTTCTTTTGATGCCAATGTCATTGAGTAACTCAGGGTAGTTTTTGTGATATGCATAAACAACTCACCCTGCCAAAATGGCTCCGATGTCAGCGATGAACCACTCGACTGAGTTGAAGCCAAGGATACATACGCCATGGTAAGGCTGCAACCCAAGCTGCAGAGAGACAAATATATCGAGTCAATATTCCAACCTGGATTGACATTTTGGCCTCTGCTTTCATAAAGCAGGGCATGTGATCTCTAGTGCCATTGAGACTTTGGCCATTCTCTTATATGGCGCACTTGACAATTTCTTGAAACTAGTCATAAGACCAGCTAAAAATAGGTCAAAGTTGTGGCGCAGATGGTGTAGCGCGATTTGTTCGAAGCGCAGGAAGACAAACTGTCTTTTTCCATCATGTTTTAGATGTCAACATAAATACGACAATGAAGCAAACAAGGCTTTATGTTACAGTGTGCAAAGTGTGCAACTCTTCGCTGAAGATTCCGATGCCACATGACATGAGCCAACGTGGACAAGCACAGTCATCTTTCTGTAGAATCACGTGTGTATGTGACATTAATTTAACTTGCATTAAGTGCAAAGTAACGCTTCCACACCGTGTGGCTTGCGGTTCAGTCAGATGAGTTGGGCTGAGTTCCTGGGTTCAATTCCCACATTGACTTGCCTTTTCAAGTCCACTACCACATGACATGAAGATGCCAGACTGAATAAATGTGCGGTGTGCTTGAGACTAATGTGTAGAAATGCTAGCCTGGATTCAGCAAGGAATTATTTCTAAGAAACAAATCAGGCGGAGACTGAAAAGATCATCCAATCATCCACAGCATAACCACGGAAACCTTCATAGTTTGAGCGTCAAAATCTAGTGACGAAAGCAAAAACCTCATCCCCAGAAGGCCCGACTCAATGACTAAGCAATATTGGTCGGCGTCTCGAATGACGTACCTTAAGGAAGCTCTTGGCTGCTGTGCGACAGGTCTCGTAGTATTGCTTGTAGTTCAAGCTCTTCTTCTGCTCGCCTTCTTTCCAGCTCACAGCGGTATACTTGCCAAAATTCTTCACGGCTGTTGTGAAGAGCTGATGGACCGTCAAAGGGCTCTCCGCTGCTAGGCCAGAATCTTCCATGCGGAGCTTCACTTCGCCATCGGCTTGACATGTCCACAGGTTGGACCCCGGTGCTGGTGCCGGTGCTGGTGCCGGTGCTGCTGACACTGACAGAGAGCCTGGGCGCCGGCCATTCACTGGAGGACATAGAGAGTATATGAGCTCAGAGAACTATTAAGAACTAACTGTTCTGGTTCATTTAAGCGGTAATTGCTAAAGGGAAAAAAACACCAGGACAGGTCGCAATTGCTTGGCAACAGCTCCTTGATAAATCATATATCCTTCATCGGAAAAGGAACATCTCAAACCATCATGATCTCAGCAGCATAAACTGGCAATGCTCACTATATTGCTGTCCTTTTGCTGCTAGCACATTTATGGCCTCGAACAGCTGCTCATTGTTGGCTGCAACAGCAGGAACAAGCAAATTAATGTTTAACCTTGCTCCACTCAACAAATGCCCATCCATTTTGTCCCATGCTCAATTTGATCCTTGATTATTTGTCAAATAATTACGAATCCAAAAGAGAGAACAATCATTTCACTTTCCCCTTCAGTACAAATGCAGGAAAGGATGAGTAAGGACAGGAAGCAGATGTCACTTCCGGTGGGAAATGAGAGCAATTGCAAGCTGAGACCACCAAACATGAAGCCGTCCGTCACACGCATCTCTTACTGTAATCATGAAGCAGCCATATTGCTCATGCAAACATTCCAATGATAAGGGGGAAGCAAATGTAAACAGTGTTCTTATCAGCACTGTGTGTGTCCTGTATCACCTGTTTGTGTGTTTGAGGTGTGTTCATTGGAGACCTCCGGCTTACTGCTGACTGCATCGGGGGCCGCTGTCTCTTCTTCTTTTTCCACCGTGGGTTCTTCCTCTAAGGACTCACTGAGGAACAGGAAAAACACGTCAAACAAAAGGGTGAACTTCTGAGCTGGGCTGCCACATTCTTCACCAAGACCAGAGGCAGAAACCGGATCCTTGCATAAAACACATACCCGATACCAAAAGAACGTATATGCTGTTTCCTGGCAGTCATCCATCATGAAATGACAACAACTTCTCATTGTTGTGTGGTGTACGTACTTGGCCATATCCAAAACATGATCAAGAGCTGCTCCATTTTTCCCTGAATCACAGGTAGACTCATTCAAGGCAACAGAGTCCGACTGCTGAAGCACTCCGACCTCCGACATGGCACCGGGCTCACACACGGTCACTGCAAGAGGAGAAGCGCACAAGGTAAACAAGCTCATTTGACATGACTCTGCTCAGAATCAAATGATTGAATGCATGTGGCGGGTGTAATGGTCAGTGGCGACACGGTGTTGCAACCTTGCTTCCCTGCTCTAATTGCACGACATGTGACTTAAGTACACACAAGACTGGCACCTAGGTGTTTCAGAAGCAGCCAAGGTTATTCTGACATCTCTGACACAGATTCCAGTGTCAACCCTTGCATAATGCTCCATTGATTCTGGATAAGGCTGCGGTGGCTTTACCTAATATTTTTTTTCCCCTTACCCAACAATAGCATCTCACAGTAATTCTGCATCAGTCGCATCACAGCCATTCCGTCAGATGACATTTTAGATGCGATAGGAGTCAAGAGTTATGATACTGTTCACATGCTACGCCTTAAGAACTTTTCAAAAACCCCAAATTCTTAAACTGAGACGATTCCAACTGCAATGGAGCAATCAAGAGCAGATTTTAAAAGTAGAGCAGTCATGGTTAGACACAGCTGTTCCATCCTCCCAACGGTTGATGGAGTGACATCTACTAAACCCTAAGTGCTTCTTGAGCCGATCCCAATTCCAGCTGTTTTCCAACACTGATATTAACGTAAAATTCCATCAGGTTCCCATCAAATATTAAAGATTAGAGATCAAACCACAGCTCTCTGTCCAAATTTTCTACCAGATCTTCTAGACTGTCCTATAAATTAACACCGAGAGAAGAAATGCGATTCCGTTGATCAACGCTCAGAATTATTTAAACCGCTTACCAGCTGTTGGCTCTCGGCAAGCGCCCAGATCAGCAGTTTCTGGCGAGACAACACCCTCAGCATCCTCGCTTGGTGCATGACCGACCACACCACGGCTTTTTCCCCGTCTATTCTATATTCGTAAGAGATGATGGAGACTCGAAACACACCATCCCCTTGATACCCTCCAAATGACAACAAGTGCCAGGTTGCTGCACTAGACCGGATTGACAACAGTCATCATCTCATTCACATATTAAGATGGAGTCAAACATTGATGGTGAATATTCAGCAACAAGGCTGCCTGCGCACATTCTCATCAGAGGAAATAAGATGATTGTGCTATCTAAAACAAAATGAGGAAAAAAAGCATGCAAGTGAAAGCTTTAAGAGATGAGAAATCCATTCAATTAACACTGCACAATGAATAAAAATACTCACGTTGCATTTTTGGAAATCTATTTTCGGCCTGGTTGAAATTTTGCTGTACAATAAAGCTCCTTGAACTGTAAAATATTCTATTCTAAAATCTTCTAATCTCCTTGGGTTCTAGACTACAAGACAAGCAGCCGATCATTCATTTTCAAACAGCAGCCCGGCTTGCTTGGTCCCTCCCCCCCAGGAAAAAACCCCACCCTGCCAGCCAGGCTTCCTTCTACGCACTCCCCCTGCAATCTGATAGGAGGAAAAGGCTCACGCCACAAGCCTCGGCTTCCAAAAAAGGTCATGCAAGCCAAATAAAACAGGCACGGAGGGAAGCGTCAACGATACTATGAAATCCATCCCCCTAACAACAAGCTGGCTAAGGTTACTACGGGTCATTTTTATTTCACACAGCTCTGAATTCTCATGTTCTACAAAAAAAAAAAAAAAACATCTTCATTTGTGGTATAATATATCAATTAGATTAATCTGCTACTGATTTTGCATTACATTAAATTGCATTTCTGTTCAATGAAATATTAGCATATGGTAAATAATCGGTCACGAACATAAGATGCCTCTCGGTCGAATGAAAACGAGTGAAAAACAAAACAAAGACTTCCTACACTAATACGGTTAAGTCGTTCAAATGATGAGCAATCGTAGGAACAAGATCGGGTATATGAATGCCAGTTTACCTGAGAAGTTGTTTGAAGACAATATCCCAAATTTGTGGAAAATGTCTACGGAAAACAGGTGACCGAGTTCTTCCAAAGTGCAGTGGACCCGACACTACACGAGAGCTTTTCCGACCGCAATACCGGTCTAATTACCAGGCCGATCCTTAAACGGGTTGTTGTTGTTTTCCTAACAGGTGCCTTCATGTGAACTGACTGGTCGGGCAAATTGGAAGTAGAAAATCACATCACCAGCAATATTTGGCTCGCTTCTGATCTTTAAATTTAATAATGACAGATTTCATATTCACATATTGGTCCAAAAATCATGTACTTGGACTGATGATCATAGGTGACATTATGATAATAACCATTGTGAACATGCTGATCTGAATGAGCCTTGGGTGATCTCATTATTTCCTCTTTGCACTGTCCACCAAGCGGATTAAGAGAAAGCAATGTTTTCCTGATCTCATCTGATGCTCACATGACGTCTTTCCATAGCAAGATCACTCTCAGCCAATTGCTTTGAGAGAAGACATCCAGCCACCACAGCACAGCATCACGTGACGTGACGGCCGGATGGAATGTGCGCATGTGCACGTGCTGAGCTGCTGTAGGCTGCAGCGACCGCTGACGTGCCATTGACTGAGGTTACTCTCAGTCATTGACATCAAGTCACTAGATGCTCCGCTCTGCTGGGGATAGTCCCTATGCGGCACCGATCACAATGCATTATTGTTTGCTCATTTCAGATGTCTTGAATTAAATATTACAATGAACAAAGGTAATCCAATTATATCATAGACTGTATTACTCAAGATTAGCAAATCACATTTTCATTCATTCATTCATTAGGCCGACTGGGCACTCCAAATTACTCAGGTGTGAGTCTGAAAATACTAAGACACCATGCTTAAATTCATACATTTGGTCCAAAAGGAACTTACATAATTCTAGTGTTTCAAAACATGTATTTGTCCTTATATTTTTGTTACATGACATTTTCTTGCTTTGACCCCCCCCAAAAAAAATCATTGTTTTGGTGAGAATGGAATTGTGGATGGCTCATATACTGACTGACCTCTCCAGATTGTTTGCCATTTCTTTCAAAGTGGAAAATACAGAGTAAGCCTATGTTTACTAGCTTTTAGTTCAAAGCCAACATTACTATAATGGCAGCAATAGTTTAAAAAGTGGCAAGCTATGCTGTACATTGTAAAGATACTTGCAGCTCCAAATCCTTCATTGTGACAATCCACTATAAATATGTCATTGATGTTTTGACATTTGTCATTATATTAACTGTACGCTGATGCAATGGCAGATTTAAAGGGATGCATGAAAAATCATAAGATGCTAAATTTGTGAAACTAAAAGTGTCAATCAGGATTTAGTTTAACTTACTGTATCAAGGAACTGAGGGCTGCATGTTGCATCACACTT
This sequence comes from Syngnathus floridae, assembly GCF_059516105.1. Classification (NCBI taxonomy): domain Eukaryota; kingdom Metazoa; phylum Chordata; class Actinopteri; order Syngnathiformes; family Syngnathidae; genus Syngnathus; species Syngnathus floridae. Next base: position 13,450,851 of record NC_142425.1, read on the forward strand.
GAAAGAAGTAATTTATGTGGATATCCCAAACTGGCCTCCACCTTTGAACCAAAGTACTCAACATAACAGTAATATAAAATATAATTTTGGGAATTATCAATTGGCTACATTAAAGTCCTATTAAAGTCTATCACACAAGTGTAGCTGTTTTTTTTTTGTTGCATGCCGAACTTGACAAGCCTTCCAAAGTATAAGAGCAATGAAATGATCAACATACAATTCCGTGCAGTGGACAAAAAGAAAGCAGTTTACCTGAAAGGTGAAGAAGTTTTTTTGTTCGTCACTTAAGAGGTATTTGACGATTTGACCATGGACTTGACGATCAATGAATGCATTCACAGAGGTGTGTGTCTATTTGATCTAAACGTCTCTCGATCGCGATGATTTTCCGACGTCATTGGCTTTTATCACACGGTCACATGTTCAAGACGACAGTCAAATAATCGGGGGGGGGAGAAAAATGCACTTTGGATAATGGATGGAAAATAAAAAAGAATACTTGAAAACATAGCAATGAACTGTTCTGTTTACCTATTATCAGATTCCTTCCAAGGGATGTTGCAGTACTGTTTTCTACACTTGTGTTTTTGTGTGTTTAAACAGATGAGAAATGAAGCTCTTGAAAAAAATAATAGGGATGGGTTTAAGTTAGAAACAATTTTCACCTTTCTCTTAGCCTTTATTTCCCTCTTCCTTTATTAATAAAAAGAACAGTCATTTCATTTGAATGTGCTTGAGTCACTTGCTATCAGAATAACTCGGTATCTGCTGCCGCCGTGTGCCGAAAATCGGAAGTGCGAGAAGACTTTTCGCCCTTACAAACAAGATGGCGCTGTACTGTCAAAAAACAAATAAATAGATCAAAAATACATGCATTATTAGTTACATAATTGATGTCATTGATATAACAAATTATAGTAACCAGTAACACATACAATCGTAACATACAATATCAGGATAGAGCGCACATTGAGCAGTCATAATAATGATTTGAAGTATCAGGACTAGATTTGCATTTCAGAAATAAAGTTACAACCTGAAACATTAGGGAACTGTCCTTAACTAGCAAGTGGGAGAATCGTTGGTTTGGATGCATGAAAGGTTTCATTATGAATGTAATTTAAAAAAATGCATTCATTCATACTGGTGGAATTTATTCTTATTTTAATAGTACCAGTCTGAGAGTGTGACAGTAGTAGTATAAATTTGGTGTACTGTGGCTTGAGAGTGAGCGTGTTACGCAAGGAGCCAATGAGGAGCCGTCACTTGGCTTGTCAAGACTGCCCCCCGGTGGTGGGGGTCAAGTTGACACTTTAATGGTCCGTGGGTGGGATTTGTCACTTGGCCCGCCCCCAGCACAGAGTGGCCCGTGACGTCGACACTCCAGGGTAGCAACTGTTGCCTCGAGACCCCGTCGCGCCATAGTGACTGTAGCCGTGGAGACAGTTTCTTGCCAACGGGCGCAACACTCAGCAACAGCAGCCACCGCCGCCGCCGCAGCAGCAGCAGCAGCAGCATCTGGAGGTCACCGAACGAGTGGGAGAGAGTGACAAGAAAGACACAGGCACAACTTTTCCCAAAACTAAGGTGACTATATTCTTTAAAAGTGACTTTTATTCCAGAATGGCGTGATGACATGGCGACCGTGCGTTAATTATCCCCCCGCAACCGAAGTTGAAACGCTGTTTCCGTGTTGCAGTTAGCCGACGCTTCCAGTCATTGACTGTCACTTCGTAAAATGTCTATTTCACATCTGACGTTTGCGTGGCTACGACGCGTCGTTGTTGTTTCTAACTTGGGCTGCTTTCAACATGACTTTTCCCACTTGTTGCTATGTTGTGCGGGGACGCCGAGGCGCTTTCGCTCGCTTTTGTGCGCGGCAGGCAGCACGAAGGGTCGGGCTAAGGTAACTCTCTTCGCCTTTAGCTTGATGCTAATAGCATCGCCGTTTGAAGTGTACACGTCTTTTGTCAGTGGCAGCCATGTCTTGCTCGAATAACTTTTAACTGCGAAGTGCCGTTATCCGGTCGAGCACTCAAGCAGGTGGCAGCGGAGCCGGGCTATCCTTAGCAGAGTCTCCCCGGGGCTCGGGCTCAAGTAGTCCCAAACTTTGTTGTTGTTGTTGTTGTTGTTGTTGTCAGCTCATGTCCTTAGCACTCCAATTGCTTAGTTCGACGACAGCTTTGATCAACTCCTGCTCCGCGAGTGATCTCCACCTTGAATGGTGAATGAAGATCAATTTCGTTAACCCCATTCGCTATTCACAAGAAACAAGTCCAAGGAGTTGGTATGTTTCAGCTAGGTGGCGCTATGGTGTTCCTTTCCACTGCTGGTTCTTTTCTACTTTAAGGTGAACCCCCGTTTATCGCGGGGCATCCGATCCAGACCCCACTCCAAAGGTGAATCTAGGTTTCCCCCCTCTACTATGCTTCAAGCACACGTAAACAGATCAAAACCAAACCTATGAATGAAAACACTATTGTGATTTTATTTTTACAGCCACTAATGTAATGGACATGGAGCCAGCAACACATGCAAATGTAGCATACCACATAGGCATACAACTCTAAATTAAAATCCATTAAGAAAAACAATTCTGCAATATATTTGGGCAGAGATGAACCATACGTGATGCACACAGACACAAGGCGATTGAACTCACTGAGCTTTACAAAAGCCATTTTATGCACGCACACATCACATAAAGCATGTTGCGGCTTTGAAGTGAATCCATAGAATCGATGTACATTTTGTGTATACCTTTGTGGCCCTTAAATTATAGTGTCGTTTTTTTATTTTTTTCATTTACAACATGATAGAGTGTTTTTTTTCCCCAGAATATTTGTTTGAAGTGTGTAGGAATAAGAAAGCTGGCAGCCACATTTGCCGTACCTGAACCCCCCCCCACCCCACGGGAGTCTGTTCTGTTTGTCTCCAGGGGGACAGTGATTCTAATGAAGGATCTTTTCAGAGACAGCTGTCAGGTGCTCGGTCATTTGTAATGCTGCTTACCACTGAAGCATCAAGAAGAATCTTTGCAGCATGAAAGTGTATCTAATTAAGCCCTGCTCTGCATAATCACTTGAGTCAAACTTTCAGCACAAATTCAAATGACAACAGTGCTCTTGTACTCAAAGGCTTATTTATGCAATATGCTTTGTTAAGCTGGGCCATTAATTCTAAAAAAAAAAGTTTAAAAAAATACTGAATATATCATGATTATTTTTTTGGTCACTTCCAACAATTATACAAATTGAAGATAGAACATTTGACTGTTTTAAAAAAAAATTAGAAAGCTTCTGATTAGTTTAATTGGTGTAATTGCATCACCCATTTTACTTACTCGAACCTACGTACCCCTTCCAATTATGCTAACACTTTATCAAGTCTCCCAAGGTTTGCCGGCGTCTTGCATAACAACCGACCGACATGTTTTTCCCTAGAAAGTTTTGCTTGAACTCCACATTGTTTGACTTTTGAGGTTCCACTGTGTCGTCTATGTAGAAATGTCCATGCACTACATGAGGAGATGTCCGAAAACATGTGAAATAATCCTTCCAAAAAGTTGTCTGCCAAGAAAGCCAGCAACGAGAGTGACAGTGTTATGTTTACATGGCAACTTGACACACAAATACACCCAAGTCATGGAAAGAAAGCAGAACGCAAAATGTTATTCTTTTCAATGGCCGTGCTTTAATCAGGTTATTTTCATCTGGCTGTGCGGTTAAAGTGCATACTTTGTGCTTGCAGAGGCAGGCCAGCAGGCACTTCAATGGGATCATTCAGTTAAATGGGATGCCGCCTTGACACTTATGATGAACATCGATTTTTTTTTTCTCTTTCGTTACTACTACCGTTTACAGTTTACAATGTGCCTAATGCCTATTATCCTTTGGGCCTCCCCGTTTTTGTGAAAGCTTGTGTGTGTTGTAAAGTGGAGCTCTCAGGAGGACAGCTGCAGTGGTCGCTTGGACAGTAGGTGACCTGTCACAGCCTTTGGTCACATGATCTGGCCGCGTGTGTGTTTGCTGATGCTGTATTTAGCCGATCTTGATGAGGCCCGCCGCCGCAGCCCCAGGGAGAAGTGCTCGCTCCGTCCACTCTCCAGCTCCCAGATATAGAGTCGGTCGGTGTCATCGGTGTCATCGCTGGCGGATTGGAATCGTAAAACGCCGCCTTGTGATTTGACGTCCAAACTGTCTAATTCTGCACGCTTTGCTGTCTGGAATCAACTTTTGCCCAATGGCTTTTCCCCACAAATGAAGTGAAAAGCATGTCCTTGCGGGGCTTATTAAGTGGAAATTAATTGTCCTGTTCTTACGGCAATTTGACGGCGGGAAAGACATTTCATGAACGCGGCAGTCCCTTAAGATTGTCTGGAACCACGGGATCCGAGTGATTCTTGCAAACGGTTGTGGGCTTTGGTTGCTAGGATACAAAGCAACACATCTTGTCATATGCCAAAGAAACGTTGACACTGATTGGTACATACGCTGCAACATGTTGAAACTGGTTGCCAAATGAAATGTTTTTGAGTGTGCCTCTCCTTTCTCTCTCTCTCTCTATCTGCGGGCATTCTTTACATTCCACCTGTTTGTATGTATGGTGGCTACACAACTGCTAATTAAATTTCCTGCCACAAACAGTAGACAAGGCAGTGACATTTGCATTACAATGAACATTGCCTCCCCCTCTCTCTGCCGGGGATAACTGGAGGGAGCCCCCCCCCCCCCCCCCCTTTCTTCAATGGACTTTCTACTTTGGTAGAAGATGTTTAGTCGGCCTCAAAACTTTGCATCCATAAGAGCGTTGGTTTGACAAGACACGTTTCCCGCCCTTCTAAATGCTCCTTACGCTCAACTTTCGAAATGAAATCCCGAGCTGCATTCATAAATCATCCCGTGTCACGCTGGAGCCGAAGGCGCAATTTTTGCCAATTAATGCTCCTTGTAAATTCTTTTTGTTTTGCAAAGTTAGTTGCCATGACTACTGTTGCTGTGCTTCATTCTTCTTCTTCTTGTATTCCTACTTCTTCGTCTTCTTTCAAATAACACAAAAGAAACGTTCATTTCATTTGACATAGGATGGGTTCGGTCGGTGATAAGAATGGACATTTGGACACAGCCCTTAACTTAGTTATTATCCATTTTTGCGACTTTTATTTGGCCAGTCTCAGGTGTCCAGTCCTGATCTGAATACGCTGAGTTGTGAGAAGGAGGTGGGCGGGCAGGCGGGCGGGGTCCAGTGGCTTGACAGGGTAGTTATAGAAATCTGGAAAGGGTTAGAAGAGGTACAGCGTTGGGGGAGGGAGCAAGTTGCTAGCGTAGCGCTTGGCCAAACGCACCGTCGCCATAGCGACATTTTGATCTGGCTGTGACAGTGTCGGGCGATGGTGACAGAGTGGACAGGTTGCTCTGCTGATGACCTGAGGTGGCGATTGGCTCACGTTGACTCTCTCCTGCCATCTGCACCCCGACAAGCCACTGCCATTGGATTAGCCGTGAATTAATGAGACGGCCTCTGTTGTGGAAATCTCCATCATCTTAATGCAGCCTTTTGTTGGAGCGCGTGCGCGCGTCTCATGAAATCAAAAGCGCTCGCTCGCTGGCTCGCTCGCTGGCTCGCAAGGCCCGGCCGTCATCGGAAAGTTGTCGAATGAAAGCGCGCAAATAAATATGTTCAATTGCAACCTGTTGCCCATTGTGATTGTCTGTTGCCTCTTCATGCCCCCCTCATTGACGTCTGTATTTAAATTCAACACGTGTCTGTTCCTGTTTAAACAAGAACAACACACTGGTCAAAGTAACTTTGGAACGCTCGCTCCGACTTGGCTCCGATGAGTTTGGAGTTGGCACCGACGCAAAGCAACCTTGAAGAATAGACTTGTTTTACACTTGATGACTTAAACATTCCTCCTTCCTGCCTTTGACCACCACAGCGAGCCAGCTCCTCATCCTGTCCTCTTCAATCAAGTCCAAAGCAGCACAAAGTGGACACATTTTTTTAATAATAGCACCGCAGGAAGAGCACCGCGTGCGTCTCCCACTGTCTGAAATTAATAGCTTACATAGTATTTATTGTTGTAAGTTTCTACTTAGTGCGAGATCGACGGATCAGGTGGGGGGATGGCATTGTTTGATTTGGGAAGTATTCTGTCGGTCGCATAGCAACAGGCTCCTGGAAACGGGAGTGGACGGTGTTGCCAGCGGCAACGGTTGTTGCTCTGCAAACAATGTGAGCCAGTGCAAACACGAGCCAAGACTGCGAGCGAGCGAGCGAGCGCCTTCATTTCATTTCGTTCAACATCTGTATGTGTTTTGCTCCGATTGAGTCCTGTTAAAAACTTTCAGCTGTCATTTTTCAATCTTGTCGGCATTATAGAATTAGTGAGCTTTTTTTAGAAGCCTTTCAAAAGTCTTTATTTTTTTTGGGGGGGTCGAGCAGTTTCTAAAAGTCAGCAACTACTGAAAGGCTGTTGTTGATTTGTTTCCAGTTGTCAGCCAGTAGCGGCATGAACAAGTCGAATGCGTTCCGGCCCGGCCCTAAACGGCGGGGCGTCCCGAGTAGCATTTTGCACTGGTGTTCCTCATCTCCTGCAGTGTTGTACTTTTGTGTGTTTCAGAGTCAACGGAGGGGGGGGAGAGTTTGCATGACTTTTCACCTTCTGCGACAGCCTCCCCTGATTCCCTTTTGCTTTTTTGGAACGTAGCAATTTGGCACACTTCATTATCTATCATAAATCTAGCCCTTGAATGGACTAAATGCATGAAACAAACTTTCAGGCTATTGTGATGTTACAAATTTAAAGTGTATTTAAACTCGATTTACACGGCACTTGGATGATAGTTACACATAGCCAAGATTTGAATGTGCAATTGCTAATAGCCGTGTGTCAGACCAAGTGTTGTTTGAAAATTGACGCACACGGAAACACGTACGCACGCACGCACGCGCACAGTGACATTTCAACATACTCTTTCAGTGTATTAGTCATGGCTTGGTCTCACGGAAAAGCCAGCAGTGGCACACCCACATCGTGTATTGTTTTCTATCTTGAAGAAGACATACTTCCTCCACTCGCTGGAGCTGGGCCAAAACGCATTACAAACAGCAGACCATGAATATGAAGTTGAGTGACAAATCGAAACTTTTTTTGGGGACGTCTCCATGGCCATGATCTCAATTTGGCCGTTTAGAGTTATGGATGTTCTTCCATTGTACCTACTCAATGTCCAAGTCACTGTCTTTAATGCTGCTCATTAAATGAAAGTATCTCAGCCCACCCCAGAGCATCTTCATTGCCCTCCTCCCCCACTCAGCTCTTTGCAGTCACACTCCAAAGTTCTTGTGCAAGAAAGGCGGAGGTTGCTTGGTTGGTTGGCGGGGGTGAATAGGGAGGGAGGGAGGCGCGGTTTGAGTTGGGGGTGGTTGCTATGGATTTTTCACCATGGCAACCAAAATACGTTTGCAAAGCATTGAGGAATTTCCTCACATCAGCTGGATTATTTGCCCCCTGGCTGTGGTTCCAAATAAGCGCTGGCTATCATCAGGACCTCTTGTCATTTTCATGATACTTTTCCTGAGGGGAACTTTTGTTTTTTGCTTCATTTGGATTGTTTCATGGCCACCATTGCTCAGTTTTCTCCACTTTTTGGGGACAAGCCTTTGTTCACATGATTTTAGCCAAAGTAAAGTTGAGTGCTTCCTATTTTTTGGGTGGTTAGGAAGTGGCCAAGTCTTTTTCTTTTGACTGTAAAATGTGAGCTGTCTGCAAAATGAACAACAATTAACATTCCCTTTATTTCCCCTACAAACCAGCATGCAGAGCTCCGAGGGCGGCTCCGACACTTCGCCCAGCGTGGCGGCGCTGCGGACGTCATCGTCGGCCCAGGCCCCTGTGGTGCAGCCCGTCCCGGCCTCCCAACAGGTACGATGCTAACAACGCCAGCTAGCTGGCCGGAAGTGGGACTCTTGCGAATGACTTTGGAAGCCAGACCAGTCGGGGAAATAGGAATGTTTTCTTCCAAAGTTTTCCATTGAATAAATCCTCACGCTAAATAATACAGTACAACAATTCGTTTGTAACGGATCTGTCTTGTATTTATTTATTTACACAGAGAGCGCTGGTACAAGCCACAGGCTCAGTTCAGAAAGGAGGACAAGTACAGCAGCTTTCAGTATCCAGGGCTCAACAGGTTCCACCTCAGGTACACAGTACTGTACATGCGTACATATACAGTGCTGTGAACATGGACCAAGTTTGAGCATTCTTTGTCAAATCGGGCCCACAATTGACATACTGAGCCCATAACGGACGGACGGACGGCCAAGCTGTCGCGCATGAACTGAAAGCTGCTGATTGAAAGCGGAATGTTTACGCTAGCTTTCTCTGCTCACAAGTGTCTTTCTGTGGCTGAGCCTGGCCCGCTGCCTTTGCACCTCTCTTCTTATCAAATGCTCTCAGCCGTTCTCGGGGAATGGGACGAGGATCTCGGCATGCTGCCTGCGCAATTCTATCGCTCTGACCGCTCTTTTTTGTCCGCGCCACGCTGAGAGATGGCATCGGTCTTTGCTGCACGTTTTTGCACACATTTGTGGAAATGAATACGGAGTTTGTTTTCTCCCTAATCATTCCCCACCTGACGTCCTCGCATGAATGTTGTCTTACCGGCTTTGCTGTCGCTTCTTCTTTCTTTGAGGAGACAAACAGCCTCACCGGTAGGACATCAATTGGGCAGCTTTTTAAACGTTAACCACTATGTTTAACTCTACATACGTTCAATTTTCTCACTTGGCTGAAAAAAAAACACATACTGGGTGCTTGACACTTTCCATAGTGTCTGTTTTTTTTTAAAAGCCAAATTAGGGTTTAAAATTGGCCTGTTTTGTATCTATGGTTATTCTCTGTAGGTGCAGCAATCACAGCATGTCTATCCGTCCCAGGTGCACTACGTCGGGGAAGGCGGAGAGGCTGTTTACACCAACGGCACAATGTAAGCATTCTTACAACAGCGTCACACATCCAACTCAATATTTTCGTTTTGTTCGAGTGAATGTCCTCGCTAACCACCGCAATGCTTCCTCCCAGTCGCACGGCCTACTACAACCCAGAGGCTCAGTTGTACGGCCAAAGCAGCGGGGGGTCCTACTTTGACTCGCAGGCCGGCGGCGGCGGAGCGCACGTGGCCACCGTGGTCTCTTCTGCCAGCGGTGGGGTGCCGCCTCATAGCATGGTGGGCATCGCCATGGACGTAAGCAGCAGCCATATCATCTCCAGCGGCAGCACCTATCTGATCCACGGAGGAAACATGGAAGGAAGCCGCAACCACATATCTCACTCTTCTCGCTCCTCTTCAGCCATGGTGAGCGGGCGAGCGAGCGACATGCTGTCTTGTAGCATCCACGTCATTATGACGTGAGACAGTGTAAGAATGACGATATATCCTGTTCCTAATGGTCCGGTCGGGGCGGGGTGCAAAACGGTTACATCAGCTGCGTCGTATGGGCCATCCGGGCAGGCTCCGCAGACAGCCTGTAAAACGGGGACACTGCCTTGAATAATTCAGCCGTGCCTTGTTTCAGCACTTTTCACAGGCACTTGTGCGCCCTGCGAAACAAAACAACCCCTGGGGCTCATTACCATTTGGCCAGGAGCCCTCGGGAGCATTCTTAGGGCTTGGAACGGAGCCTCCTCTTTCCCCCCCCCCTTTTCTTCTATGTCTCCAGTTGGCTGCGCTACCTCGTCTTTTCTTTGGGACTTGAATTCCTCCTCCGGCTCAAATCAATGTCCCCGTCGTCCCTTTACCAATCAAAGATGAAAAAAAATAATCACTTAATAGGTCCATCACTGTATTTGGGGCTTTGTTTTGCTTTGTTTGGTAAGTTGCGCCACTGCTGCCCCTATTGTCTCCGAGCTTGACGTGACCTGTGGCCCTATTTGTGGGTCCTATTTGCATACATTGGAGTTTGTGAGCGCCAGCCAGACCCAACTAAACTCTCGGCCCCTTGATTTGCATGCTTTTGTGTGGCAATAATGGTTTTGGCGGCAACACTGACTGATTTGAATGGAAATGCACCGATCTGGCTGCTTGCTAACAGTCTTATTTCCTTTGATCTTTAATTTTGTGTTTTAATGTACTTCGGCTTATTTCTGACTCTCTCTTTTTTTTGTATCTTTCTCTTTTGCCTCCTCCCCCTCCTTTTTTTTTTTTGCATGCTCCTTCTTTCTTTAGGTTCAAATGGAGATTGAAAACCTCCAAAAGTCTGAAGGAATTGCATGTCACAAAAGCAGCTTGCTCAACAGCCATGTAAGTCCATCTGGAAGTTTCTTTGAAAAGGACATGAGAACTTGTGAAATCCGTGGCTGATTTTGTAGGCGGCGTGTTTTTACTGGCGTTTGCAAAGCGGAAGGCAGCAGCGACCGACAACAGCACTTTCCTTCCCACCGACGTGCCTTATTGTTTGGATATTATTCATCCCTGCTCTGCTTTCATTTGCTGTCACTCCTTGACTCTGCATGAACATCCCTATTCCCTCAATAATTGTATTTTGTACGAAACAATGATCCGCTCCGAACAAACAGCCTGTCCTGAACACGAGTGCAGATGGTGGCGTCATATTGAAAGAAAACCGTCAGGGCAGGTGTTTGTGGCGGTGTTAAAATCAATGTTTCCTTTGCTGTGTGTGTGTGTGTTGCCTCACCTTTGTTGTGAAATTGCAGACCCGCTCGCTCCATTGTCTGATTCCCATTTTATTTGTCTTTTTTTAGCTCCAGTGGCTGCTGGACAACTACGAGACGGCGGAGGGCGTGAGCCTGCCCCGCTGCTCCCTCTATAACCATTACTTGCGCCATTGCCAGGAGCAGAAATTAGATCCGGTCAACGCCGCCTCTTTTGGCAAGCTGATCCGCTCCGTCTTCATGGGCCTCAGGACCCGACGCCTCGGAACCAGGTACGGAAGCGCCCCGGCGGCCACCGCGCTCATCAAGTAGCTATTAGCCACGTATCCCGTTTGATGCCGCTTCGAGGCATCGGTGACGCGCTAATGACTGTGATTACTCTGATGACATCCTTTGGGCATTTTCCATCTTCCAGAGGCAACTCAAAGTATCATTATTATGGCATTCGGGTGAAGCCAGACTCTCCGCTCAACCGGCTGCAAGAGGACACCCAGTACATGGCCATGAGGCAGCAGCCCGTCCACCAGAAACAAAGGTCACCATTCTTAGGTCTCCTCAATGCTTCTTCTCAGGCAGAAGTCATCAACTGTCCCTTTTTCTTCTACGGTGCCCACGTAGGTTCAAACCTCTGCAGAAGGTGGACGGAATGCCCGACAACCTGTGCGTCAACTCTCATTGTAACAACACTCCGGAACAGTCGGTGGCAGCTCAGAGCCAACACCATCAGCAGTACATCGGTCAGTACGGCAGCGGCAGCAAAATGATCTTTGCCGTCATTTTGATATCTTGCGTGATTGATGATGTGCTCCTTGCAGACACAGCCCACAGTTTGCCCGAGTTTCCCGCTCCTGACGTGGGCACTCAGCCTCTGCCAGAGCGCATCACTTTGAATGACATTAAGAAGCTGCAGAGCCTCTACAGAGACCACTGCGAGGTAGGCAGCCAGCCAGCCGGCCAGCCCTCGACATCATCAAAATCACACGTTAGCTTGTCTTTTCTTCATGGGTCATCCTGGCAGATATTCTTTGAATTTGTGATTGCTGATGGTGGCTAAGAATAGATAGCGTTAAGATGTTGTCCACCGTTCAAACGGCTGAACGTTTAAAATCTCAACTAGACTGAGAGGTACTTGACTCTCCTCCTCCATTATCACCAACATTCAAGTCAAATACACAAGTGATTATCAAAAAGAGGGCAGTGGGTGTATTACTAAAAGCTGAATTTATTATTGTGCACTACTATAACAAGAACACTGTGCTTAATGTTTTTTTTCCACACAAAAGTTTGATAAAATGGTGACTCTTTAGAGATTTGAAAACACTGATTCAAACTGAAATGAATCGCAAAGATACAACATCATTTATGTGACAATTGATTTACATTGAAAAGGGAAATAATCATAAGAAACATTACAATCAGGGGGCTTAACAAACAGCCAGCCAGCCAGCCAGCCAGCCAGCCAGCCATTGGCTTGTGTGATGAAAGCAGCTTTATCGCATTATCGCCGGGCTCCCTTGTCCATCCTCCTCATGCTCCTTTTGTTCCAGCCTTCTTTTCATCCAGCAGCGGGCGGCTGCCTTTTAAGACATGCCAATTAACCTTTCTGCGCGCTGGCTGGACATCTTGGTGTCTTTGTGGTGGCCTCCCCGTGAGCCTTTGTGTTGCCTTGTCTGCGGACGGGCTCCGCCGCCTTCCGCCTTTGTCTGCCACTCTCACGCCGCTCCCGGACTCCACGTGTTTAATGTTCACGCCGCTGACTCGGTTCCCCTTCATTTGGAACCAAGCGTGACCTGTTATCTCATTAGCGGAGGCCTCTCCTTATCTGCCTCCAAAGTTACTTGCACGACAAATGCTCAATTGAAATCATGTTTTGATTTTTGATTTTTTTTCCCTGCGCTTGGGAAAGACAGTAAAATGCAATAAAGTGTGTATCGTTTGAGTGACATTTAGATTTACGCCCCAGAACATATCCAACGCATGGCCATAACTTATTATTATGTGTACTTTCTTCTCAGTATGATTTTTTTCTTTTCTTTCATTTTATGTTCTTTTTCCTGTGAGGCCAAAAACTGTGCGCTTGTACAAAGGGGGATGGGGAATTCTCCTTTTTGTTTTGGAGTTCTGTGTTTGACCTGTTGCTGGGGGCAACCGTAAACAAGGTTGCCATGGCGACAGCTAAGGAGACTCAAAAACATAGCTTGTGATCGAAGCCTACACTGCTGTGTAAAAAGATCCAGCGGCTAGCGCGCGCACACACACGGTCATTGTACTGTTGCCAATGTCTTCGAAGATTTGCTGCGGTAAATAACAGCTCAGCAAAAAGATGAGTTTTATCTATTCCTGTTGACTTTATCTGTTGCAGTAGAATTGTGGTGGTCCTCTTGCATGAATTCCTCATGGGTGACATTTAAGTTAAGGTAACTAGCCTCTACATTCTGGTGCACACGGGCGAGCACATTGCCAGTGGTGCAGGAATGTGTGGAAGTTCAGCTCAAAATTGAAGTGGAGATGAAACCCAAATGTGACCTTTGGGAATGGTGCCCGTGATTGATGTGCTGCGTTCCTGCTGGCTCGCAAGTGAAGCAGCCGGGGCCCACGGTGAGCGGGCGGGCGGGCGCTGCCTGCTTGCCTGCCTGCCTGCCTGCCTGCAGGATCTGTGTTGTGTGTCTGGTTGCCATGGTTCACCTCTCAATGTTTCCCCACCCTCCCTCTTCCTCCCTCCCTCCCTCCCTCCCTCCCTCCCTCCCTCTTCCTCCCTCCCTCCCTCTTCCTCCCCTCCCTGCAGGCCACACTGGATGTGGTGATGAACCTCCAGTTCCACTACATTGAGAAACTCTGGCAGACCTTTTGGTACTCAACAGCGACATCTAGTGACGGGAGCACCACCATCGCCAGCAGGTCAGAGCACACGCAGGAAACAAGGCTTGAAATAGCACAGACCTTTGGGCCAGAAGAATAAAGTTGCCTAACTTATTATTGAGTATAAACCTCACCCAGATTAGAATAAAAATAAGCATTCATACACATATACATCCATTTCTTGTTTGTGCCCTTTATGCAGAAGAGTGACACAGAACAAGTGCAGGCTTTTACAGGCATTGCAAATGTTCAGTATCGGATTTTTAAAACATACGCTCACCGTCCACCTTTTGTGCAGTGACGATGAACTGGAAGGTGTGCTGCCCAGAGAGAAACTGGTGAATCTTTGTAAATATGAACCAGTACGACTATGGATGAGGAGCTGCGATCACATCCTCTACCAGGCCTTGGTCGAGATCCTCATCCCAGATGTGCTGCGCCCTGTCCCCAGTCAGTCCTCAAATATTTACTCATTAGGAATGAAGATGTCATGTAAAGATGCAGATTTGTAACCCAATGTATCTTCCTGCAGGCACTCTCACTCAGGCCATCAGGAACTTTGCCAAGAGTCTGGAGGGATGGCTGACTAACGCCATGACCAGCTTCCCTCAAGAAATCATCCGCACTAAGGTGAGCAAAACAAACATGGATGCCTTTTTGTGACTTACTAAGCAGAATGAAAATACGCTAAGAATGTTCGCATCACGGATTCAACCTTAACGTGGTGCATCGCTTGACGTAGGTGGCAGTGGTCAGTGCCTTTGCGCAGACGCTGAGACGTTACACCAGCCTCAACCACCTGGCCCAGGCGGCGCGTGCCGTCCTCCAGAACACCTCACAGATCAACCAGATGCTCTCCGACCTCAACCGGGTTGACTTTGCTAACGTCCAGGTTGTGGACAGCTTCTTCATTATTGAGTACAGTCAGCGACACCCGGGGGACTCTTTTGTTGACGCCTTGTGTGCGTGCGGCGTGTTACAGGAGCAGGCGTCCTGGGTGTGCCAGTGCGACGAGAGCGTGGTGCAGCGTCTGGAGCAGGACTTCAAAGTCACCCTGCAGCAGCAGAGCTCTCTGGACCAGTGGGCCACTTGGCTGGACAACGTGGTCACTCAGGTCCTCAAGCCCCACCAGGGCAGCCCCAGCTTCCCCAAGGCAGCACGGCAGTTTCTGCTGAAATGGTCCTTCTACAGGTACACACCACTTGACAACATTGCTTGGGACGAAATCAAGACAAAGCTTCATCATCAAAACATTGAGAGATACGCACCTGTAGTACTAACTTTTGGCCCCGCCTCCTCACCCAGCTCCATGGTCATTCGAGACCTGACTCTGCGCAGTGCCGCCAGTTTCGGGTCCTTCCACCTGATCCGCCTGCTGTACGATGAGTACATGTTCTACCTGGTGGAGCACCGTGTAGCTCAGGCCACTGGAGAGACGCCCATCGCTGTCATGGGGGAGGTGAGGGGAAACTCTGCCCTGCTCACAATGTCAACTGTGTTGCTTTCAAACTCACTTTTTTATCTCTCTTTTATTTTTTTTTTATTGACACTTCAGTTCAGTGACCTGACCTCCATGATGCCATCACTCATGGAAAAAGGTAAAACAACAACTCAAGCATACAGTAGTGCGCCGCGCCGCGCCAATGAGATTGAATTGAAGCTTTTCCACTTTGTCAGATGTTTCCTTCTCGGACGAGCTGAGTGACCTGGGTAGCGACGCCGACGTGTCCCGGAGCGAGCCGGCCGTGAAGCGGGAGCGCATCGAAATGAGCCACCCTCTGCAGGAGATGTGAGGCCGCTCCGCTCTGTGCAGGAGATGTGAGGCCGCTCTGCTCCGTTTGGCCCGGCCCGGCCCGGCCCACATGGCGTCCTCCGCCCGTGTACATTTTTCGCCGCTTGATCAAGTGGTTGTGATGTCAGTCCTAGCAACGCTAACAGTGCTGCCTTTTCTTTTCCAAGGAAGCAATCTCAACACACAACTAATATTCTCTTTTTGTTTTGTGCAACTGTGAATGAGTTTGTGCAGTCCATTGTTTTATGGGGGGGTGGGGTGTAACTTGATGTGTGCGGTGGTCAAGTGTTGTTGTTTTTTTATGATTCAGCTTGTTTGAATTCAATTAGCTGTGCCATGGTGTCATTTGAGTGCCTTAGATTGCTAACTTGGAACCCATCACTCTAGATGTCAGGCTGTCCCCTCAGCTGTGCCTCGACCGCACTATGAATGTATCGTCGGCAAACCTCATCCAAGCAAGCACCTTTCACCAAGCAGAAGTGGAGGTGTGAGCGTGTGTGTGCGTGTGTGTTTACTTGTGGCCTCTGCTGCACTTTGCAGCTCACAAAATGGGAAAAACAAATAAACATGCAACTGATGGACCCAAAGGACCTTAAGCCTCAGCACCTTGGCCATTGTATATGTGTGTGTGTGTGTGTGTGGTTATCCAAACTGCCAACATGAAACTAGATCTGCAATCAAGCAATACTGCACAAGGGGGCGAGGGTCACTTGGAAAACATGTTGGAATGCGGCCCCCAGGACAAGAGCTTGACTCCTGTGACCTTTGACCATGATATTTCCCTAATAAAGTGGCCTGTTCGTAGGTACACTTGAAAATGGCGGTGTACCTAATGGAGTGTCCGTGTCATTCCCTCGTTAAGCGCACCTGCGTGAAAAGTTGTAGCTCCTGCAGAACATGAAAATGACCAAAAACTGACTCTTGTCAGCCTTTCCTTGTTCTTCTTGATAAATGACGACACAAGAAAGGAGGGGACGTTTTGAGCTAAATGTGGCACTTGTCGTCCAACACATCAAAGGCCTTTGTGCTTTTAGTTTTATGGCAGCACAACCTGAATATAGAATGGACAGAAGATGACAAACTTTATTTACGACCTTCATTTTAGTTGCCCAACTCATTTCATTTTCAATTCAAGACACAAAACGACTTTTTAAATGCATGTTGTATGACAATATCCAATGATTGTAATATTTTTTATCATCTAGTGGTGATGTGTGTGTGTGTGTGTGGGGGGGCACTGAAAAGTGCTAAACAAAGGAGTTCTCATGTCACATTGAATGTGTTGTTAACATTTAACAGGTCATTATGAATCAATAAAAGCCTGCGACTTTGTATTCGTTGAACGATTCGTTTGAACGAATCGTTTGAGTGAACCTGATTCTAGAGATTCGTTCACCTAAAAGAACTGGAATGCACATCACTAGTCCGAAGCAACCCTTTCCACAGTAGTCACCATGACAGCCGACCACCTGGTGGCGTCAGTGTGCCGAGCGCCGTTGGACGATCAGGAGAAGAAGAAGATTTGAATCGACGGATGTGACGTCAGGTCTTTAGGTCAATTCAAGGCAGGTGTGCTCGCTCAAGGGGAGTTATCATATGCAGGTGCCACCGGGCGCGTGGCGGCGCGGCGCGGCGGACGGCGGACGGTTTCTCAGGTAAGCGAGCATGCTAGCAAATGTTTGTCGTCTCCTGCCGTTTTTCACGACGGACGCCGTCCGTGTTTGTTGCACGATTGGCACGCTTTGTTGCCTTTTCTCACAATTCTTTTTTATTTCTTTTTGTTTGTCGCAGGATTGTCGTACTCTCGTGACTCACGCGACGGTGGGCCTGGAGGTAAATTGTAGGCCGGAGGCCATTTAGCCCGTGAGCAAATGTTTGCAGTTTCTTCTTGCCATTTTTTATTTCTTGCAGGATTTTCGCTGTCTAGGAAGTGCACGCCACAATCGACTTTGCGTCGCGTCGTTGCGCGTTTTGGTCGTTTTGCCGCTACGGTATTTCAAATGTCTTTCGCGGTTTTTTTTTTTTTTTTTTTTTTTAATAATGCTGGCCAGCATTTTTTCATTCGTTTGTTAAAAGTTCGTAAATGACGCCGGCATAAGCTCGTGTTTGTCCGACTATAGGAAATGTTAGTTTGACTCGAGTTAACTAAACACTTTTTTATTATTTTATATCATGCGTGTGCCATTTCCGTGTTATGCAAACTGATAAATGTAACGAATTTGTTAGGTCATGTCCAAATCAGAGCAAATCCATTCAAAGATGGCGCCCGCCCGCTCTCGTTCCGTCACGCAACAAACATTTGCGTGGGTTATTTTTTTCCCGTTTTGGACGCCGCCAACCTGGATCATCCATCTGTCCAATGTGAGGTGAGTTGTAGATGATGAAATTAAAATATGAATTATAAACTTTAATAATTCTTGTAATTTACCACAATGTAATGATTATATATTTTTTCAAATGTAAAACTCTACTTAGAATGTATAAAATTAAAATATAAACTATAATTTTGATAAATTATCATAACTTACTGCAATATAATATTTTTTCTCAAATGTAAAACTCCTAGTATGTATAATTGTTGGTAAAAAAATCATGCCATTGGCACTCTACTCAATGTCTATTTTTGTTGCAATAATTTGCTTGTCTTTTGTAGCACTAAAAAAGGCCGCCCAGCCAGGATCCTTCTGAAAAGGACAGAAAGGAGTCTCTTGAAGGAGCCCTTTACGTGATGTTGAGGACACTAAGGAGGAAGAGTAGTCCTAAATCAGGTGAAAACCTGTTTTTGTCAAGTTTCAGCTTCCCAACACACAATG
This sequence comes from Syngnathus floridae, assembly GCF_059516105.1. Classification (NCBI taxonomy): domain Eukaryota; kingdom Metazoa; phylum Chordata; class Actinopteri; order Syngnathiformes; family Syngnathidae; genus Syngnathus; species Syngnathus floridae. The sequence continues at coordinate 13,468,993 of NC_142425.1, forward strand.
GTTGTCGAGTTTTAGCTTCCCAGCACACAATTAATGTCTGTCTGTGTTTTTGTAGGCTGCAAGAGGAGCCGAATGGGATAAGTAATTCCACATGAAAAGGCGCAATGGCCTATCCAAAGGCGCAATGGCCTATCCAAAGGCGCAATGGTCTATCCAAAGGCGCAATGGTCTATCCAAAGGCGCAATGGCCTATCCAAAGGAGCAATGGCCTATCCAAAGGCGCAATGGCCTATCCAGAGGCGCAATGGCCTATCCAGAGGCGCAATGGCCTATCCAGAGGCGCAATGGCCTATCCAAAGGAGCCGTGGCCTATCCAAAGGAGCCGTGGCCTATCCAAAGGAGCCGTGGCCTATCCAAAGGAGCCGTGGCCTATCCAAAGGAGCCGTGGCCTATCCAAAGGAGCCGTGGCCTATCCAAAGGAGCCGTGGCCTATCCAAAGGAGCCGTGGCCTATCCAAAGGAGCCGTGGCCTATCCAAAGGAGCCTTGGCCTATCCAAAGGAGCCTTGGCCTATCCAAAGGAGCCGTGGCCTATCCAAAGGAGCCATGGCCTATCCAAAGGAGCCATGGCCTATCCAAAGGAGCCATGGCCTATCCAAAGGAGCCATGGCCTATCCAAAGGAGCCATGGCCTATCCAAAGGAGCCATGGCCTATCCAAAGGAGCCATGGCCTATCCAAAGGAGCCATGGCCTATCCAAAGGAGCCATGGCCTATCCAAAGGAGCCATGGCCTATCCAAAGGAGCAATGGCCTATCCAAAGGAGCAATGGCCTATCCAAAGGAGCAATGGCCTATCCAAAGGAGCAATGGCCTATCCAAAGGAGCAATGGCCTATCCAAAGGAGCAATGCCCTATCCAAAAGAGCAATGCCCTATCCAAAAGAGCAATGCTATATCAAGTCAAGAATCAAGCAGCACGCTGCAAAAGTCGACGTGTGCGGATCATGTGCCCAGGAGGGGGCAGTGTGGTTGCCTTTGGTTATGGGTGCACGACGGAAAGGTTGCAGGTGTGGACAGTGTTTGGGGGTCTGACGGTTGGTCTTGCTTAAGAGGTTGTGGCTTATCTGGATCCAGCGGTGTCTTGTGCTTGGTTGCCATTGACGGCTCACTTGGGGGAGGACGTGGTGACTTGGATGGAGACAAAACTGAACTTTGACGCGGAGCCCAATGTCCAAGCTTGCCATATGACTTGTACCATTTTGTCTTTTTCTAACCTGCCACTGTCGTGCTCGCTGCGTTCTTTGTTCTCCCCCATCGGTGTAGGGCGGCGCTGGAGCGAGCCGATCCCGAATGTCCAATTTTGCAATTTGACTTGTACCATTTTGTCTTTTTCTAACCTGCCACTGTTGCACTTGATCTAACCCTAACCTACCACCACTGTGGTACTTGCGTTCTTTGTTCTCCCCTAGGTGTAGGACAGCATTGGACGGTAACATTTTGTCTTCTTCTAACCTACCACTGTCGTGCTTGATCTAAGCTGTGTGTCCTTTGTTCTCTAGGGGGCGGTGTTTGGGCGAGCCGGTCCACGAGGAAGACGTAATGATGCGAGCAGCGCCCAACTCATTGCGTGTTCTGCCATTTGCAGGCCGGACGCAAAAGGGGGGGGGGGGGCGCACGGCCCGATCCGACCGGGCGACGCTCACCAATAGTAGCTAGCCGCTGTGCTCAAGTAAGCAAGTGACCGACAACTTTGGGTGCTCTTTGAGTTTCTAACATTTGTTTCTGTTTCTGCAGATGGCGACCGGGATGTGACACGATCTGATCAGAGGTGAACGGAGCGCTGTGGCATCGCTCTGAAGTCGCCGACTTCTGAGGGAGACCCGCTTCCCTGGAGGCGTCGACCTGCGCAGCTTCAACGTGTGAAATGGATTTTTTAATTTTTTTTTTTTTTAATAACACCAGCGGTGTCCCAATGTCTGTTTGAGGGCTGCATACTGAAACAAATTCAGAATTCTTTGACACCAATTACTTCAATCAATCACGAAATGTTGCCATTGACATTTTGTGCTACAAAGCAGTGTTGCGTTCATTCATGTGGTGTGTTGATCAAGTTGCCCCGAGGCTGCCATTTGGACACCAATGGTGACATGTGTGTAGGGCTGCACGTGTATTGGAAAACTGCCATATGGTGGTCTAGGTTATTGACATGCACTTTAAGACCGCAAAGATTTGGTTTTTCATGTCTCAAATGAAATATGTTTTCTTGCCTAACTATTTGTAATGAGTTAAGACGATAAGTCATTGTAAGTTAAAGTTAACTCATCTAACTGATCTCATTGCGATCAAATAGTTAACCTCCATCCAAGAATTTTGCACAACTTGCCTCAATGCAGTGGTCTGGCCCAATACTGCCATATCATTGGTTTTCCAAAATGTTGTGCAGCCCTCATTGAGTGCCAAACGCGCAGCGACGGCAAGCGCAAGCGACACCGCAGCGACGGCAAGCGCAAGCGACCGCGCAGCGACGGCAAGCGCAAGCGACCGCGCAGCGACGGCAAGCGCAAGCGACCGCGCAAGCGACCGCGCAGCGACGGCAAGCGCAAGCGACCGCGCAGCGACGGCAAGCGCAAGCGACCGCGCAGCGACGGCAAGCGCAAGCGACCGCGCAAGCGACCGCGCAGCGACGGCAAGCGCAAGCGACCGCGCAAGCGACGGCAAGCGCAAGCGACGGCAAGCGCAAGCGACGGCGCAGCGAGACTTTTGTGCTTGTCTTTCAAGGTGGAAGAGACGATGTATGAAACGAAGAGCCGGTGGACGGAGGCCACCAGACCCGCGATTGGTGAGCGGGTTGCAAAGGAAGGAATCGCCCAAAGAAAGGAGTCGCCAAGTGTTGAAGAGGAGCCTGATGCATGACTGGCCAAGGCTGGCCAGAGGCGGTGACATGGCAATCCAATCTGCAAGCGCAGTGTACACACTTGTTGGTTTTAATTTGATTTCCTCATTTTTCTGCCTTTCAGCTGGCAGCGGATGGGGCGAGCGCCAGCCTGCACCGAGAGGGACTGGGCTGCACCCACAAGACCAGGGAGGGGGCAGGTAATGAGTACGTTGACAGAAGTAAACCGCATGCAACTGAGTGCCGTTTGTCTTTTTGAGCTTGTGCGAGGCGAAAGACGAGTCCAACACCGGCCGGAGCAGACCCGGACCTTGGCCCGTGACGAGCGGCCCACACGAGACTGATGGGTGCAGATGCAGCCAGCGTTTCGGCGGAGTATGACTTTGTTTTTTCTTTTGTGCTTTCCCTACCCCTGTCTGTTTGAATAGGGTAACTAGTAGCACGCACGGGCATTTGGGTTGCTGTGACTCTCTAGATACGAATCGGCAAAGTAGACACCCCCTGCCCCCCTCCCTCCCTCCCTCTCTCGCTCTCTTTCTCCAACGCGCCCGGCAGTACCTGCATGGCCTGGTGCACTCAGGGTGGAACGTGGCTATACCTTGCCCTTTGTGGAATACCAGGGTATAATGTCTGCCAGACTGGGTCCCAGTGTCGTCGACGGTGTCGAGGACAAGGAGATTCTCCGTGACGCTCTCCGTGACGTCACGTTTTCCTCTTTTTTTTTTTCCCACTCGGGGCCCAGCCAGCTCTACTCAGGGGGAACTGTCCGGTTGCGCTTAAGTGCGCACCAAAGCCTCTTTTCATCTCCTCTCGCTCTTTCCCTCCCAATTTTTGTAAGGGGTTAAACATTTCATAACCCGGATCGCTCCAATGCGGGAGGGCCGTATGAGACATGCTCCAGCCCGTGCATGCCGCTAGTTACCTGATTCAAACTTACCTTAGTCAAGGTTGGGGGGGTGGTGCTAGTGAAAATGTTCCCCTTGCAAAAACCACCACAATGTCTGCCTTTCAGGATTGCTGGGGCACTGGATCCGATGAGTGCCTGCACAGAGAGGGACTGGACAGGACCGCGAGACCAGAGGGTAATAATAAAAAACTTTATTTGTAGAGCACCTTTCATACAAGAAATGCAGCTCAAAGCACTTTACAACAAAGTAAGAAATTACAAGCATTGAATTCTTCATATAGGAACAGACATAAAAAGAAAACAAAAACATTCATGTATGCATACGCAATTAATAAAGGGAGCTTAAAATAGGAGCACGCTTTAATAGACAGGTAATGAGTACGTCCACAGAAGTGAACCGCATGCAACAGAGTGCCGTTTTTCTTTTTGCAGTGGCACGAGGCGGCGGATGAGTCCAAACGTCGAATACCGGCCGGGGGGGGGAGCCAACCATCGCCCGTGATGAGCGGCCGACACGAGACGGACGGGTGCGGATGCAGCGAGGGCAAAGCGCCCAGCCAGCATTTAAGGAGAGTATGACTTTGTTTTTTTCTTTTGTCCTTTCCTCCCTCCACTTCTTCACTGGGTGTGCACACTGGCTATCTGCATGATGCCTCTTTCTTTCTTTCTCAGCGCTGCGTCATTTTGCAATATTGTTGTTTTACTGTTGTTTTTTTAATCATGAAATGAACTGTTTGTACTGTAATTGTGTGTGTGTGTGTGTGTGTGTGTGTACCACTGAACTGCAATTAAACTGTGAACTGAATTCAAGTGGTCCATTTTAAACATTGGCATTGGCAGTCTATCGTGCATACAAACTGGAATCATTTGAGACATTCTCAATGACAAGACAATTGTAAAGTTAGGCTGAAACAAAATTGACTTGTTAAATATGCAGTGTCAGGCTTTTTTTTTTTTTTTTTAAACTACACAAAGAAAAGCTGGATGCATTCTAAATTGTTGACAAAAGCCAAGTAGCCAGACACCCATAGATGCAAACGACAAGTGTACAAACGGTCTCTGTTGCGATCAGTAAGTCATCTTTGGCAACCCTGCTTTAAAATGGCCACCGAACTCAGAATCTTGCAGAATGTTGGTACATTTTTCTGTAAGAGTAAAAGCTGTTATTTGAATCTAGTCAGAGCCGTTTTTTGGTTTGTTTTGAATCGTCATGCATCATGTGGGCATTCTTGTGAATAAAATCAACAGTGGTGTGTTGGCTTCCTGTTGGTGGTCTTGTAAATAAAGTCAACTTTGGTGTCAGTCATCATTCGCGATGTGCCTCAATCGATGGTGCATCTCTTGAATGTGAAACTTATTGCATGTTTTGTTACAGGGCTTGATGTATTCATTGGCTGTCTGACTACAAAACAGGCTGTTGCTGTCCAGTCCAGGTTGCTGCTATAGTCAATTGAATTTATAAACACAGCGTGTAACTTCCAGGACCTTAGCTTTCAAGTCAAAGCAGTTGCGTAACTACACGGCTAGCCTCGGTACATGTACTGGGTGGTACCACCCAGTTCAGAGTGAAGTAAAGGCCAGAGTGTTCTTATTCATACCGGCATCCTTATGAAATTGACCGTATTAGACAGGCTAAATGAATTCCAAGTAGCAGCGTATTTGCCTCAACCTGTCTGATGCTGGGTCAATGTGATGCACCTTTCGTTGTTTTACCCAAAACAACCTAAGAAATAAAGTACTGCTGTTATCTCGCCAGTGTGCATGTGTGTTAAATGTACAGAACAAACTCATTTGCATGATAGACGTCTAAACCACATGCTAGATATTTGCCTCAACCTGTCTGATGCTCTATTTAACTGTGATCATTTTTAACAATTTTAATCCTTTACATTTTTAAGTACATTACAAATGATAGGCGCCCCAATTAGACAGCTGGGTCAATGTGACCCGCCTTTTGCGGTTTGTTCTGCCCAAAGCAACCTAACAAATACACATAAGTTCCGCCGCTATCTCGCCAACGTGCGTGTCTCTGAAATGTACAAAGCAAGCAACTTCATTTGCATAATAAACTTCCAAACCACATGCTAAAAAATATTCATGTGATGCAGAAAGTCTTCTGTAGCTTGCTAAGATTTGCCAATTTGAGCAATGCCGTATCCGAACCCGAGGCTGGGGGCTGCCCGTCCATGTGCCTAATTGCTCGGGCATTGATACATCAGCAATGTCAAGTCAAGTTTATTTGTATAGCCCTAAATCACAGTCTCAAAGGGCTTCACATAGACAAAAATTGACAATTATTCTCAAAGCATCCCCTGATCTTAAGCTCCCAATGCTTCTTTCTAGGTCTCCTCATGTCCTCAGCACTGCAAACCTTTGTGCCGGTACGCCATATGAAGTAAATGACGGAATATGTTTTGTTTTTTTACACCTCTAATGTGTATCAAGCATACCAGATGGTGTTTTAGAACAGCCTAGAATATTAAGTTACAAAAAGTTTAAAAAAAGTTAAAAAAAACTTACTAAAGTTTAAAAAAGTTATATATTTGCTCCAAGGAGGGAGTATTGACAAACGTCACTTCCTTCATAGTCTGCGCATTGTTGTGTGCTTCGCAGCGCGGCGCAGGCGGCACGGGGAGCAGCGCGGCGCAGGCGGCACGGGGCGCAGGCGGCAGGGGGCGCAGGCGGCGCAGGCAGCGCAGGCAGCAGGGGTGGGGAATCGAACCCTGGATCTCAGGTGTTCGAGCGCAGCGACGGAGCCACTCGCCAAGCGTGGCGAGCTCGGCAGTGACCCCGCTTTCACTTCGAGTCATTCTTATACGTTCAGTATTGCGCTCCGCGCGCGCTGGGTAAGTACAAAAGAGAACTGGCGGCCGCCAATCTCCGTCTCACACTGGCCGACCGGTTAGTGACACGGCCTCATGCCCCGTACATCCCTGGTTCGATCCCAGTGGTGGGAACTTTCTCCGGCCCACTTTTGTAAGCGTCTGAATACATGCATATAGGTTGCATGTCGACGCATTTATTTATGTGTAAACGCCCAGTGTGGCCCCGCCCGCAAGTGGGCGGGGCGATGCACTTGGCCCCGCCCCCTCGAAATGGCCCCGCCCCCTGCCCTACAAAAAGACAGTAGGGGGCGGGGCGAGGCCCTGGCCCCGCCCCCTGCCCTACAAAAAGACAGTAGGGTAGGGGGCAGGGCGAGGCCCCGCCCCTGGCCCCGCCCCCTGTCCTACAAAAAGACAGTAGGGTAGGGGGCGGGGCGGGGCGAGGCGCTGGCCCCGCCCCCCTGACAGTAGGGTAGGGGGCGGGGCGAAGCCCCGCCCCCTACCCTACAAAAAGACAGTAGGGTAGGGGGCGGGGCGAAGCCCCGCCCCCTACCCTACTGTCTTTATATTCAGTATAAATACAGTATAAATGTATATATACATATATATATACAGTATATATATACTGTATATATATATATACAGTATATATATACTGTATATATACTGTATATATATATATATACAGTATATATATATATATATATATATACTGTATATATACAGTACCCTACCCTACAAAAAGACAGTAGGGTAGGGGGCGGGGCGAAGCCCCGCCCCCTACCCTACTGTCTTTATATTCAGTATAAATACAGTATAAATGTATATATACATATATATATATATATATACAGTATATATATACTGTATATATATATATACAGTATATATATACTGTATATATATATATACAGTATATATATACTGTATATATACTGTATATATATATATACAGTATATATATATATACTGTATATATACAGTATATATATACTGTATATATATATATATATATATATATATATACAGTATATATATACTGTATATATATACTGTATATATATACAGTATATATATATACAGTATATATATACAGTATATATACAGTATATATATATATATATACTGTATATATATATACAGTATATATATACTGTATATATACTGTATATATATATATACAGTATATATATATATACTGTATATATACTGTATATATATATATACAGTATATATATATATACTGTATATATACAGTATATATATACTGTATATATATATATATATATATATATATATATATATATATATATATATATACAGTATATATATACTGTATATATATACTGTATATATATACAGTATATATATATACAGTATATATATACAGTATATATACAGTATATATATATATATATACTGTATATATATATACAGTATATATATACTGTATATATACTGTATATATATATATACAGTATATATATATATACTGTATATATACAGTATATATATACTGTATATATATATACAGTATATATATACTGTATATATACAGTATATATATATATATATATATATATACTGTATATATATATATATACAGTATATATACAGTATATATATACTGTATATATATATATACAGTATATATATACTGTATATATATATGTATATATACATTTATACTGTATTTATACTGAATATAAAGACAGTAGGGTAGGGGGCGGGGCTTCGCCCCGCCCCCTACCCTACTGTCTTTTTGTAGGGTAGGGGGCGGGGCTTCGCCCCGCCCCCTACCCTACTGTCAGGGGGGCGGGGCCAGCGCCTCGCCCCGCCCCGCCCCCTACCCTACTGTCTTTTTGTAGGACAGGGGGCGGGGCCAGGGGCGGGGCCTCGCCCTGCCCCCTACCCTACTGTCTTTTTGTAGGGCAGGGGGCGGGGCCAGGGCCTCGCCCCGCCCCCTACTGTCTTTTTGTAGGGCAGGGGGCGGGGCCATTTCGAGGGGGCGGGGCCAAGTGCATCGCCCCGCCCACTTGCGGGCGGGGCCACACTGGGCGTTTACACATAAATAAATGCGTCGACATGCAACCTATATGCATGTATTCAGACGCTTACAAAAGTGGGCCGGAGAAAGTTCCCACCACTGGGATCGAACCAGGGATGTACGGGGCATGAGGCCGTGTCACTAACCGGTCGGCCAGTGTGAGACGGAGATTGGCGGCCGCCAGTTCTCTTTTGTACTTACCCAGCGCGCGCGGAGCGCAATACTGAACGTATAAGAATGACTCGAAGTGAAAGCGGGGTCACTGCCGAGCTCGCCACGCTTGGCGAGTGGCTCCGTCGCTGCGCTCGAACACCTGAGATCCAGGGTTCGATTCCCCACCCCTGCTGCCTGCGCTGCCTGCGCCGCCTGCGCCCCCTGCCGCCTGCGCCCCGTGCCGCCTGCGCCGCGCTGCTCCCCGTGCCGCCTGCGCCGCGCTGCGAAGCACACAACAATGCGCAGACTATGAAGGAAGTGACGTTTGTCAATACTCCCTCCTTGGAGCAAATATATAACTTTTTTAAACTTTAGTAAGTTTTTTTTAACTTTTTTTAAACTTTTTGTAACTTAATATTCTAGGCTGTTCTAAAACACCATCTGGTATGCTTGATACACATTAGAGGTGTAAAAAAACAAAACATATTCCGTCATTTACTTCATATGGCGTACCGGCACAAAGGTTTGCAGTGCTGAGGACATGAGGAGACCTAGAAAGAAGCATTGGGAGCTTAAGATCAGGGGATGCTTTGAGAATAATTGTCAATTTTTGTCTATGTGAAGCCCTTTGAGACTGTGATTTAGGGCTATACAAATAAACTTGACTTGACATTGCTGATGTATCAATGCCCGAGCAATTAGGCACATGGACGGGCAGCCCCCAGCCTCGGGTTCGGATACGGCATTGCTCAAATTGGCAAATCTTAGCAAGCTACAGAAGACTTTCTGCATCACATGAATATTTTTTAGCATGTGGTTTGGAAGTTTATTATGCAAATGAAGTTGCTTGCTTTGTACATTTCAGAGACACGCACGTTGGCGAGATAGCGGCGGAACTTATGTGTATTTGTTAGGTTGCTTTGGGCAGAACAAACCGCAAAAGGCGGGTCACATTGACCCAGCTGTCTAATTGGGGCGCCTATCATTTGTAATGTACTTAAAAATGTAAAGGATTAAAATTGTTAAAAATGATCACAGTTAAATAGAGCATCAGACAGGTTGAGGCAAATATCTAGCATGTGGTTTAGACGTCTATCATGCAAATGAGTTTGTTCTGTACATTTAACACACATGCACACTGGCGAGATAACAGCAGTACTTTATTTCTTAGGTTGTTTTGGGTAAAACAACGAAAGGTGCATCACATTGACCCAGCATCAGACAGGTTGAGGCAAATACGCTGCTACTTGGAATTCATTTAGCCTGTCTAATACGGTCAATTTCATAAGGATGCCGGTATGAATAAGAACACTCTGGCCTTTACTTCACTCTGAACTGGGTGGTACCACCCAGTACATGTACCGAGGCTAGCCGTGTAGTTACGCAACTGCTTTGACTTGAAAGCTAAGGTCCTGGAAGTTACACGCTGTGTTTATAAATTCAATTGACTATAGCAGCAACCTGGACTGGACAGCAACAGCCTGTTTTGTAGTCAGACAGCCAATGAATACATCAAGCCCTGTAACAAAACATGCAATAAGTTTCACATTCAAGAGATGCACCATCGATTGAGGCACATCGCGAATGATGACTGACACCAAAGTTGACTTTATTTACAAGACCACCAACAGGAAGCCAACACACCACTGTTGATTTTATTCACAAGAATGCCCACATGATGCATGACGATTCAAAACAAACCAAAAAACGGCTCTGACTAGATTCAAATAACAGCTTTTACTCTTACAGAAAAATGTACCAACATTCTGCAAGATTCTGAGTTCGGTGGCCATTTTAAAGCAGGGTTGCCAAAGATGACTTACTGATCGCAACAGAGACCGTTTGTACACTTGTCGTTTGCATCTATGGGTGTCTGGCTACTTGGCTTTTGTCAACAATTTAGAATGCATCCAGCTTTTCTTTGTGTAGTTTAAAAAAAAAAAAAAAAAGCCTGACACTGCATATTTAACAAGTCAATTTTGTTTCAGCCTAACTTTACAATTGTCTTGTCATTGAGAATGTCTCAAATGATTCCAGTTTGTATGCACGATAGACTGCCAATGCCAATGTTTAAAATGGACCACTTGAATTCAGTTCACAGTTTAATTGCAGTTCAGTGGTACACACACACACACACACACACACACAATTACAGTACAAACAGTTCATTTCATGATTAAAAAAACAACAGTAAAACAACAATATTGCAAAATGACGCAGCGCTGAGAAAGAAAGAAAGAGGCATCATGCAGATAGCCAGTGTGCACACCCAGTGAAGAAGTGGAGGGAGGAAAGGACAAAAGAAAAAAACAAAGTCATACTCTCCTTAAATGCTGGCTGGGCGCTTTGCCCTCGCTGCATCCGCACCCGTCCGTCTCGTGTCGGCCGCTCATCACGGGCGATGGTTGGCTCCCCCCCCCGGCCGGTATTCGACGTTTGGACTCATCCGCCGCCTCGTGCCACTGCAAAAAGAAAAACGGCACTCTGTTGCATGCGGTTCACTTCTGTGGACGTACTCATTACCTGTCTATTAAAGCGTGCTCCTATTTTAAGCTCCCTTTATTAATTGCGTATGCATACATGAATGTTTTTGTTTTCTTTTTATGTCTGTTCCTATATGAAGAATTCAATGCTTGTAATTTCTTACTTTGTTGTAAAGTGCTTTGAGCTGCATTTCTTGTATGAAAGGTGCTCTACAAATAAAGTTTTTTATTATTACCCTCTGGTCTCGCGGTCCTGTCCAGTCCCTCTCTGTGCAGGCACTCATCGGATCCAGTGCCCCAGCAATCCTGAAAGGCAGACATTGTGGTGGTTTTTGCAAGGGGAACATTTTCACTAGCACCACCCCCCCAACCTTGACTAAGGTAAGTTTGAATCAGGTAACTAGCGGCATGCACGGGCTGGAGCATGTCTCATACGGCCCTCCCGCATTGGAGCGATCCGGGTTATGAAATGTTTAACCCCTTACAAAAATTGGGAGGGAAAGAGCGAGAGGAGATGAAAAGAGGCTTTGGTGCGCACTTAAGCGCAACCGGACAGTTCCCCCTGAGTAGAGCTGGCTGGGCCCCGAGTGGGAAAAAAAAAAAGAGGAAAACGTGACGTCACGGAGAGCGTCACGGAGAATCTCCTTGTCCTCGACACCGTCGACGACACTGGGACCCAGTCTGGCAGACATTATACCCTGGTATTCCACAAAGGGCAAGGTATAGCCACGTTCCACCCTGAGTGCACCAGGCCATGCAGGTACTGCCGGGCGCGTTGGAGAAAGAGAGCGAGAGAGGGAGGGAGGGAGGGGGGCAGGGGGTGTCTACTTTGCCGATTCGTATCTAGAGAGTCACAGCAACCCAAATGCCCGTGCGTGCTACTAGTTACCCTATTCAAACAGACAGGGGTAGGGAAAGCACAAAAGAAAAAACAAAGTCATACTCCGCCGAAACGCTGGCTGCATCTGCACCCATCAGTCTCGTGTGGGCCGCTCGTCACGGGCCAAGGTCCGGGTCTGCTCCGGCCGGTGTTGGACTCGTCTTTCGCCTCGCACAAGCTCAAAAAGACAAACGGCACTCAGTTGCATGCGGTTTACTTCTGTCAACGTACTCATTACCTGCCCCCTCCCTGGTCTTGTGGGTGCAGCCCAGTCCCTCTCGGTGCAGGCTGGCGCTCGCCCCATCCGCTGCCAGCTGAAAGGCAGAAAAATGAGGAAATCAAATTAAAACCAACAAGTGTGTACACTGCGCTTGCAGATTGGATTGCCATGTCACCGCCTCTGGCCAGCCTTGGCCAGTCATGCATCAGGCTCCTCTTCAACACTTGGCGACTCCTTTCTTTGGGCGATTCCTTCCTTTGCAACCCGCTCACCAATCGCGGGTCTGGTGGCCTCCGTCCACCGGCTCTTCGTTTCATACATCGTCTCTTCCACCTTGAAAGACAAGCACAAAAGTCTCGCTGCGCCGTCGCTTGCGCTTGCCGTCGCTTGCGCTTGCCGTCGCTTGCGCGGTCGCTTGCGCTTGCCGTCGCTGCGCGGTCGCTTGCGCGGTCGCTTGCGCTTGCCGTCGCTGCGCGGTCGCTTGCGCTTGCCGTCGCTGCGCGGTCGCTTGCGCTTGCCGTCGCTGCGCGGTCGCTTGCGCGGTCGCTTGCGCTTGCCGTCGCTGCGCGGTCGCTTGCGCTTGCCGTCGCTGCGCGGTCGCTTGCGCTTGCCGTCGCTGCGGTGTCGCTTGCGCTTGCCGTCGCTGCGCGTTTGGCACTCAATGAGGGCTGCACAACATTTTGGAAAACCAATGATATGGCAGTATTGGGCCAGACCACTGCATTGAGGCAAGTTGTGCAAAATTCTTGGATGGAGGTTAACTATTTGATCGCAATGAGATCAGTTAGATGAGTTAACTTTAACTTACAATGACTTATCGTCTTAACTCATTACAAATAGTTAGGCAAGAAAACATATTTCATTTGAGACATGAAAAACCAAATCTTTGCGGTCTTAAAGTGCATGTCAATAACCTAGACCACCATATGGCAGTTTTCCAATACACGTGCAGCCCTACACACATGTCACCATTGGTGTCCAAATGGCAGCCTCGGGGCAACTTGATCAACACACCACATGAATGAACGCAACACTGCTTTGTAGCACAAAATGTCAATGGCAACATTTCGTGATTGATTGAAGTAATTGGTGTCAAAGAATTCTGAATTTGTTTCAGTATGCAGCCCTCAAACAGACATTGGGACACCGCTGGTGTTATTAAAAAAAAAAAAAATTAAAAAATCCATTTCACACGTTGAAGCTGCGCAGGTCGACGCCTCCAGGGAAGCGGGTCTCCCTCAGAAGTCGGCGACTTCAGAGCGATGCCACAGCGCTCCGTTCACCTCTGATCAGATCGTGTCACATCCCGGTCGCCATCTGCAGAAACAGAAACAAATGTTAGAAACTCAAAGAGCACCCAAAGTTGTCGGTCACTTGCTTACTTGAGCACAGCGGCTAGCTACTATTGGTGAGCGTCGCCCGGTCGGATCGGGCCGTGCGCCCCCCCCCCCCCTTTTGCGTCCGGCCTGCAAATGGCAGAACACGCAATGAGTTGGGCGCTGCTCGCATCATTACGTCTTCCTCGTGGACCGGCTCGCCCAAACACCGCCCCCTAGAGAACAAAGGACACACAGCTTAGATCAAGCACGACAGTGGTAGGTTAGAAGAAGACAAAATGTTACCGTCCAATGCTGTCCTACACCTAGGGGAGAACAAAGAACGCAAGTACCACAGTGGTGGTAGGTTAGGGTTAGATCAAGTGCAACAGTGGCAGGTTAGAAAAAGACAAAATGGTACAAGTCAAATTGCAAAATTGGACATTCGGGATCGGCTCGCTCCAGCGCCGCCCTACACCGATGGGGGAGAACAAAGAACGCAGCGAGCACGACAGTGGCAGGTTAGAAAAAGACAAAATGGTACAAGTCATATGGCAAGCTTGGACATTGGGCTCCGCGTCAAAGTTCAGTTTTGTCTCCATCCAAGTCACCACGTCCTCCCCCAAGTGAGCCGTCAATGGCAACCAAGCACAAGACACCGCTGGATCCAGATAAGCCACAACCTCTTAAGCAAGACCAACCGTCAGACCCCCAAACACTGTCCACACCTGCAACCTTTCCGTCGTGCACCCATAACCAAAGGCAACCACACTGCCCCCTCCTGGGCACATGATCCGCACACGTCGACTTTTGCAGCGTGCTGCTTGATTCTTGACTTGATATAGCATTGCTCTTTTGGATAGGGCATTGCTCTTTTGGATAGGGCATTGCTCCTTTGGATAGGCCATTGCTCCTTTGGATAGGCCATTGCTCCTTTGGATAGGCCATTGCTCCTTTGGATAGGCCATTGCTCCTTTGGATAGGCCATTGCTCCTTTGGATAGGCCATGGCTCCTTTGGATAGGCCATGGCTCCTTTGGATAGGCCATGGCTCCTTTGGATAGGCCATGGCTCCTTTGGATAGGCCATGGCTCCTTTGGATAGGCCATGGCTCCTTTGGATAGGCCATGGCTCCTTTGGATAGGCCATGGCTCCTTTGGATAGGCCATGGCTCCTTTGGATAGGCCATGGCTCCTTTGGATAGGCCATGGCTCCTTTGGATAGGCCACGGCTCCTTTGGATAGGCCAAGGCTCCTTTGGATAGGCCAAGGCTCCTTTGGATAGGCCACGGCTCCTTTGGATAGGCCACGGCTCCTTTGGATAGGCCACGGCTCCTTTGGATAGGCCACGGCTCCTTTGGATAGGCCACGGCTCCTTTGGATAGGCCACGGCTCCTTTGGATAGGCCACGGCTCCTTTGGATAGGCCACGGCTCCTTTGGATAGGCCACGGCTCCTTTGGATAGGCCATTGCGCCTCTGGATAGGCCATTGCGCCTCTGGATAGGCCATTGCGCCTCTGGATAGGCCATTGCGCCTTTGGATAGGCCATTGCTCCTTTGGATAGGCCATTGCGCCTTTGGATAGACCATTGCGCCTTTGGATAGACCATTGCGCCTTTGGATAGGCCATTGCGCCTTTGGATAGGCCATTGCGCCTTTTCATGTGGAATTACTTATCCCATTCGGCTCCTCTTGCAGCCTACAAAAACACAGACAGACATTAATTGTGTGCTGGGAAGCTAAAACTCGACAACCATTGTGTGTTGGGAAGCTGAAACTTGACAAAAACAGGTTTTCACCTGATTTAGGACTACTCTTCCTCCTTAGTGTCCTCAACATCACGTAAAGGGCTCCTTCAAGAGACTCCTTTCTGTCCTTTTCAGAAGGATCCTGGCTGGGCGGCCTTTTTTAGTGCTACAAAAGACAAGCAAATTATTGCAACAAAAATAGACATTGAGTAGAGTGCCAATGGCATGATTTTTTTACCAACAATTATACATACTAGGAGTTTTACATTTGAGAAAAAATATTATATTGCAGTAAGTTATGATAATTTATCAAAATTATAGTTTATATTTTAATTTTATACATTCTAAGTAGAGTTTTACATTTGAAAAAATATATAATCATTACATTGTGGTAAATTACAAGAATTATTAAAGTTTATAATTCATATTTTAATTTCATCATCTACAACTCACCTCACATTGGACAGATGGATGATCCAGGTTGGCGGCGTCCAAAACGGGAAAAAAATAACCCACGCAAATGTTTGTTGCGTGACGGAACGAGAGCGGGCGGGCGCCATCTTTGAATGGATTTGCTCTGATTTGGACATGACCTAACAAATTCGTTACATTTATCAGTTTGCATAACACGGAAATGGCACACGCATGATATAAAATAATAAAAAAGTGTTTAGTTAACTCGAGTCAAACTAACATTTCCTATAGTCGGACAAACACGAGCTTATGCCGGCGTCATTTACGAACTTTTAACAAACGAATGAAAAAATGCTGGCCAGCATTATTAAAAAAAAAAAAAAAAAAAAAACCGCGAAAGACATTTGAAATACCGTAGCGGCAAAACGACCAAAACGCGCAACGACGCGACGCAAAGTCGATTGTGGCGTGCACTTCCTAGACAGCGAAAATCCTGCAAGAAATAAAAAATGGCAAGAAGAAACTGCAAACATTTGCTCACGGGCTAAATGGCCTCCGGCCTACAATTTACCTCCAGGCCCACCGTCGCGTGAGTCACGAGAGTACGACAATCCTGCGACAAACAAAAAGAAATAAAAAAGGCTTGTGAGAAAAGGCAACAAAGCGTGCCAATCGTGCAACAAACACGGCGTCCGTCGTGGAAAACGGCAGGAGACGACAAACATTTGCTAGCATGCTCACTTACCTGAGAAACCGTCCGCCGCGCCGCGCCGCGCCGCCACGCGCCCGGTGGCACCTGCATATGATAACTCCCCTTGAGCGAGCACACCTGCCTTGAATTGACCTAAAGACCTGACGTCACATCCGTCGATTCAAATCTTCTTCTTCTCCTGATCGTCCAACGGCGCTCGGCACACTGACGCCACCAGGTGGTCGGCTGTCATGGTGACTATTGTGGAAAGGGTTGCTTCGGACTAGTGATGTGCATTCCAGTTCTTTTAGGTGAACGAATCTCTAGAATCAGGTTCACTCAAACGATTCGTTCAACGAATACAAAGTCGCAGGCTTTTATTGATTCATAATGACCTGTTAATGTTAACAACACATTCAATACATTCTTTCACGTTCAAAAGGAGCTAAAAGTTTTCACGCACCTGCACTTAACGATGGAATCACACGGACACTCCATTAGGTACATCGCCATTTTCAAGTGTACCTAATAACAGGCCACTTTATTAAGGAAAGATCATGGTCAAAGGTCACAGGTAGCAAGCTCTAGTCCTCGGGGCCACGTTCCAACATGTTTTCCAAGAGTCCTGAATGGTCTTAAAGGTGAAGCTCAGTGGAGCACTGGTTAGCATGCTTGCATGGCTGGCAACCCGCCTGCTGCCCGATCAAGCTGGGTTAGGCTTCAGCACGCCCCATAACCCCCGTGGGGACAAGCGTTACCTTTGATGGATGGATGAATAGAGTGCACTCGTGTATGGACCTTAAATTAGAGAGCAAATAAACACAAATGGCTTTGCAGCAGATCTAGTTGCATTTACTTTCATTTTTGGTAACCAAAGGGCAAGTTACTGTGTTTTACCTCAATAGATTTCTCGGTTCATGTAATGGAGGTGTGGGAGGCTGAGTGTAAATAGTTGTCGTCTGGGCCCCACCCGTTACAGACCTGTCGTAGCAAGCCAGAATCTTCAGGAGGCTCGTTTCAGAGCGCCTTAGCAGAGGATTACCATTTTACTAAACTATATATTCAGTATATCTTTCTATGTAGAACGTGTGCTCAGTGGCCTCATTTCTCTCCTCATTGTGTCTGAAGAAAAAGAAAATTGTTTGGTAACCAATAAGACTTTGCGTGTGATTGATCTAAGTATGAAGAATAGTTCCTAGTTGGATCAACTATTCTTTGTGTTTACTCCTATTCTCCCCTCCATTTTTGTACGGTCTTATTTAAGGCTATTTGAGATGTATTCCTGTCTGTCCTTTGCCTTTAAGTGCGTTTGAAAGCTCATTTCTGGCTGTTCTTTTGAATGTTTCGTAAGACTGTTTTAGATCTTTGGCCGATGATTCTTTTTTTACGGAACTAGATTTGGGTCCTCTTACAAGTATACTGAACCCTTATTTTGTGTATTTTGAAACCGCCACTTAATCTAGCCCAAGGACACATGGTGGTTGGTAAACTGCTTAATTCAGTTGTATTTTGTACCTGGTCACAATGTGTAATAATAATAAACTGTCATAAACCAAAGATGACTGACTACATGGATTGTTTTGTTGTTGTTATTAAATATCACAAAGCCTCCTTTTGGAGCAAACAGCAGATATGCAAACATTGCTTCTTTTTTTTTTTTTGAAGGTACAGAAGAAGATATAACAATGACCCTGTTCAATCATTTAGGATATGCCAGTCACTTCCTACTCTTTAGATCACTTAAGTGTTCAATTGCCACTCAGACTATGCTTAAGTTATTACTCAATACATGCTTCCCTGTACACCAAGAGTCAACTTTTAACGTTTAGCTTAGTTTGCAGTCCAGTAGTATAAAGGGATGAAACAAGGAAGAACATTTTCTCCAGGAAAAATGAACACACAAGAGACAATAAAGAGACCATAGCAGCAGAAACAGTGTCACAATTAAGTGCTCGTGGTCCTTCAACATTGACCTAGTAGCAAACGTCTCAGAAGCTCCAAGGATGTCATTATGTTCACAAGGTGCAGCCTGCCATATACTTTCCTAATGGGCACACAGTGGAGAAGAAAAGTGTCAAATTAATTCTATTCATTATATACACCGTCAATTAAAAAATGAATTATTTTTTGGGGTCTAAATCAAAGCATCACCTGTGGCAAATCTCTTCTTGATGAGCGACATGCGATAGCGGCTGCCGACCAGCTCCACGTCCATGCCTGACAGAGAGGCCCCGGAGCCCACAAACTGAACGGCCAGGTTCGGCGGGGGCCCGCGAGGGACCTCCAAACATTGCCAGCTGGCACACAGAGTCCCCGAGCCTGTTGGCACACAAAACAGTCAGCTCTGCCGTGTCTGAAGAAAATGGCTTTTTACGGCCACGGCTCGTATAAAAATACTGCTATCATTGAAAGTGAGGGAGAAAATGCTTTTACATCATCATCATATGGAATCTATAGGCAAGTCGTACAAACCTCTTTGCACGGCTGTCACTTACTCCGAGATTCTTGCTACTATTTCCACAGTATGCAAGTATAAAACACTGCTAGGTGAGACTATGACTTCCCGTGCTAACCCTAACCCTCCCATTTTAAGAGGCCTCTGCAACTTCAAAAAATACAAGGAAGAAAGCCGTTTCCAGAGCAATTCATGCTTTTCAGGAGCGACTTAAGATCTGCTTTGCACGAGGGCACCGCAACGACACACAGTTGAAGAGGCAATCAAGGGAATTCTGCCAATGATGTCATGCAGATTGGATATGGGAGGGGGGGGAAATGTTAAGCTGTTTAATTTCCTCCCTCTTAGCTCTGACCTTTGCTGTGGTTGGTGGGTGAGAGGTTGGCAAGCTTCCACAGCAGACGTCTATCCTCGGCGTTCCTGCAGAGGCACAAAAACACTCGCTGACTCTTTGACCTTCTCTCTCTCTCTCTCGTAGTCTAAACGCCATGTTGTCATCTGCTGTTCCTATTTTTAGCATCTAGAGCAGCCCTCAAAACAAACGTACTGAGTGGCCTGTCCAGCTGAGGGTCAGCATGTTGACAGCTTTCAGTGCCAACTGGGACTCTGCCACTTCCTCATCACTGCTGCCAATAATTCATTTCTAATATTGTCATTATGAAACGGACAGGTCATTTTCCAATTCTCATTGGCTCACCAGGAGGCAGGCGGCTGACACTGCAGGTCGGCCGCCGTGTGGTCCAACTGCAGCAGCACCTGGACGGCGGTGAGCTGAGTGGACGGCGCTGTGACGGGGCAGCAGTGGTAGTCCAGCGACACCCGGGTCACTGTGCCGCTGCGCTGGCACTCCGCCGACAGCAGGAGAGGAGCCCGGGCTGGATCCTGAGATGACACCTGCACGTACATCAACAACTTGCTAGCCTGACTAGGAAACACGAGGAGCGACACAAAGTCAATCCTTGCGTAGTTAGCGATACCGCGTGCCGATACCACACATCTGACACATGAAACTTTCCCCCCAAAACAATGACATCAATATTGATCTCACAAATAAACATTGATCTTACCTGATACTTGAGCAGTCCGACGTTGTAGTAAGAGGCCTGGGGGTTGAGTTCAGCCTCCCGCTGCAAGTACACCTGCAGGGCCTGCATGTTGAACCAGAAGTCTCGGGCCTCCGGGTCACTCTGAGATGGATCACTGTGTGCGCACAGAGACCATTCTGTGCTGCTCATTCCGGAAATGACAGCAAGGAAAAAGAAATAAATCAAAACCTGAAGAGAAGCTTCTGATTAGGTAAGAAGTGGTCGATTTTGGAAATGTTGACCAGGCGGAAGCTGAGCACAGGGACGTTGGGCTTTGCTGTGAAAATGCGGCTGATGCCTGCCGGGAAGGACATGGTCAGATCGCCTGTGATCTTCACCAGACACCTAGAGGAACGACAAGATGGTTGTCATTTGACAGCGGAGAACCTGCGCCGTTCAATGAAAGTAACATCGAGCTCACTGATTGTGTTGTCCGCCCTTGAAGTAAGCGTTGATGTACTCGGTGATGGCGGCGGCCACGGGCCAAGCCTCCTGGGTGCTGAGGGAAAGGGGACTGGGGCCTCGGGACAAGTGCACTGGAAACGACCACATCGAGTGGCAAAAAAGGTAGGGCGTTTTACTCATTCGAGTACTCTTATAAGGTGAAGACCACGTCACGGAACACATTTCTCTGCTCTGAATCTGGCTTACATTTTCTCGGCGGCTGCTCCTGGAGCGGGTAAGGCAAAGGTGAGGCTTGCCGCACCCGGGCAGGGCTGGGGGCTCGGTTCTGTCCTGCCCATTCGACGTCCCTACATTGAGGTCCCCACTCGCTGGGACTGGAGGAAGACGAGGAGGTGAGGGAGGCGCTGGGCTCCGGCAAAGGCGAGGAGCACAACGACCGGGACTGAGACTGAGGACAGGGAAGGGTCTGCATTAGTGGGTGCCAATCATTCAAAGGAAACTATGATCGTTTTCTTACATTTCAGGAAAAAAATGCTCCAAACACACAAGTGGCAAAATAAATGTATTTGACTTTATCTTACTTACTCTGTCAGTGCCACTGAGTAGATTGGCGCTCTTCTTGCTCTTGTTGGCCCGGGAAAGAGCAGCCGTGATCGCGTCAGACGATTGCTGTCTAAAGTTGTGTTTGGAACCTTGGAAAGACACAATCAAATTTCAATTGATGTTTACATGTGACCTGATATACTAGGTTGAGGAAATCCATATACCCTTGTGAGAGATGACACTGCACGGCTGGGGCGTGTTGATGTCCAGACAGTCTTGGTCTTTGTCCGTGGAGAAACAAAGATCCTCCTGCGGGCCAGAATGTCTCGTGAGCGGAGGAGCGTTCCGGCGAGGTTCGCTCTCTGACGAGCGATGTTTTCTCCTCTCGCCGCCGACACAATCTCCTTTTCCTAGTCCCGCGTCGTTTGCTCTGGAATTGCCCTCGCTAAACGGGTTATGGAGAGAATTCCAATGGGCAAGTTCCTTCTTTGGCTGCGATGGAGCAAAAGATTCCGGGTTGTTATCAAATGTGAGCTTATTGCTGTTGCTATGCGGGATTAGTCCTCCCGCTGCAGCCAGTGACGACTGGTGGGTGGGGCTTCCGATCATGGTGATGGCAAACGGGTCATCGGAAGAAACAGGCGGCGGTAAGCTTCGGTCTCGTTTTCTCTCTCTGTTTTTACGATTAGATGAGGTGGATGAGGAAGAGGAGGAAGAAGGGGGCGGGAGCGGCTTGGTGTCAGCGCCAGGGATGGAGAAGGGGTCCCCTCGCGCCTCCGTTCCTCGTCCTTCCTGGGTCGGGCGTGGAGGATGGCGCGGCCAGGCGTCGGCCAGGTTGAAGGTCTCCTGTGTGACGTTCCTGTCAAAAGCGGCAAAGAAGGGATCTTCGGAGTGATGTCTGCAGTTCCATGCCGCTGACTCCATCTCCATTGAGGGGAAGGACTGCTGGAAAGCAGGGAAGAAGCGCCCGGCCGAGGAGGAGTCCACCTCTGAGGGGCGTCTCGAGGAACGGGAAGAACCGACGGCGGTCACGGGGTCATCCTGCGGATGAGGACTTTGAGCAGGGGAGGGCTCACAGAAGGCTGAGAGGAAAGGGTCAGCAGCAGGTCGCCCTCGTATTTGTGTCTGTTCTTTGC
The DNA here is from genome assembly GCF_059516105.1 of Syngnathus floridae. Classification (NCBI taxonomy): domain Eukaryota; kingdom Metazoa; phylum Chordata; class Actinopteri; order Syngnathiformes; family Syngnathidae; genus Syngnathus; species Syngnathus floridae. The sequence goes on from NC_142425.1 coordinate 13,491,126, forward strand.
TTTGTGAAACGGGAGGCCATGCCGCCCAGCCCGCCGGGTCAGGGGAGGGGTCGAGCGGCTGAAGGGAGGGTGAGTCCAAACCAGAGTCCTCAATGTTCTCTGGTGAGGAAGAGTCTGATGAAAAGGCAGCATCTGGTGCAAAAAAAAAAAGGCCAGCAGTTAATGTGCCACACAATGGGCAGAGTCTCCAAAGTCAACTACCAAATGTGTTTATCTCACATTCAGAGGCACAAAAGGAACTTTGTTGTTGGAGCTGTCCCCGACCACTAAAGCTTTTGAATTTCAAGGCTGTTTCGAGAGGCGGCCCAAACAGACTGTCGGTACCGGATGCTGTAGAACTCAATCTGTTAAAGAGGAAGAAAATTTTTTTAAAAAAGAGGTTAACATTCTGAAGTGCCCCCCCATCTTTACAATAACAGGTGATCTTATGTGCGTCGCATTTGCATAGACTAAAATCACCATTTGCAACAGATAAGCTAGAATGAGAAGATAAGAAGAGCAGAGCTCATCTCACCTGCTGTGGTCTGGACTGGAAGTTGACCTGCGCAGGCCCTCCTGCTCACCATCTCAAATTACAAAACACAATGTGACTCAGCAACAGCCATTTCAGGGCACCCAGGGGGTGCCGGACAAGTCGACAATAAACCGCGTTCCACACAAAACAAAACCACATCATAGATAAGCAAATAAAAGAAAAAACCTCGAGAAGAGGTGCCCTCGTCATCTGTACGGCCGCCTGTGCTCGAGTTTCCTATCAAGGCAAACAGTCAGAATCATTCAAGTTTGCAGCATCGTGTGATCGAACCGCTGACACGTCAAATGTATTGAAATAGTTTTTTTTTTAATTAATTTCATTTTTCTCTGAAGGTTAGAAATATCCTATATAAATATTCACTTTTTGCTCAGGGTTTATGTATGGGACAGTCCAAAAGCATTTATAAAAAAAAAATGCTTACTGGAAAGATGCCTTTTGACTTTTACCTGAAAGAAAAAGAGAAAGATATTTTAGTATTTTGCATCTTTTGGGGTTTTTTTGAATGGAAAAAAAATAAATATATACCCCTCTGTTGGGTGGCAAGGTAAGAGTTCCCACAGTAGCTTTCAGCTCCTTCTCACGGGCGGCGGCATTACTGCGGGAGCTGTTGGCCACCGGTCTGATCTGGATCTGGAACTTCTTGGGCTCGTCATCATCAAAGTCGGAGTCGCTGGAATAGAAGTTGTTGTCCTTCTCTTTCGAGCAGCGTGACAAGAAGAGTCAAGGAAAATGCTGTGTCAAATAAGAAATGAAAAGAATAGCATCCACAGAATGAGCAAGAAAAAGAACTAGTCGGATGGCTTTATATTGCCCAAGTTCCTGTACTGGAACCGAGGCCTTGGAGAGATAAAAAAAATTGGATTCTCTGCGAGTTTAATGAAATCAGAGCAAATGCAGAAATACAGAAAGAGGTGCAAAAGCGTAACTGAGGCAATTGCACATCAGAGCATGGGTGGGAGATTATTTTTGCAAAACACCAACCACTTCCTGTCTTTAGAAAAGCAGTTGTTATCTTGAGGCTGTCAGGACCAGGGAGCGAGCGTTAGCAACCATAAACGGAAAGAGACGCCCGTGCCATGACTCCGTTTTTGTACACTTGTAAAAGTTCAACATTCCAGCGTGTCCAAATGATTGGAGCAGAAAAAGGATATCATTCGGAGTGCTGTCAGCTCGGATGACAAATCCTTCATCGTCTACATCAAACGGTGAATTCTGAAGAAAAAAAAAAACAATTCAAGAAACTCAAGCACAGCAGCCTGACAAAAATATAATGCAGCAATTAATTCTTCATAAATATTGGTGATGATTTTAATCAACAGTTTCATCATATTGCATTTTTATTTCACATTTACAACGCCCTAATTTAATAAATATTCCATGCAGCTGTAGTTAGTATAGCTGCTGTGGTGGCTGTGAATAAAATGGAATACTGACCGGTATCTCAGTCACAGCAGAATCCCTGCAAAACAAATCCATTTGCTTTCATTGTTCAATAACACAAATTAAAGCCAGCAGCAAAGACTAGAGCCAATCAGATAAGGAGAAAAAAAAAAAAAAAAAAAAAAAAAAAAACAGGACAAGGACGATTGTGCTTACGTGGAGTCCGGCTCCTTGTCCCGCTTGCCCAGTCCGGGGATCCGGAAGGCTTTGGCTCGACTCTTCTTTCCGCCCTCGGGTGCTATGGCTGTCATGTACTCCTCAAAACTCACTACAGCTGCAGCACACACATAAAAACACTTTTTTTTTTTGTATTCCCACATTTTGTCAATACATACTGCTTAAATACTTCTTGCATGTTAATTTTACTTTGCTAGAAATATTTTGTGACTTAATTACCAGGCCTTTCCTTGCCAGTGCCCTTCAGCTCGGCAAATTTCTGGATGAGGGTATTGATGCCAATATTTTCTACATTTTGCTTGAATTCCTCATGGACCTGCAGCAGAGCAGAAAATGATGACATTTAACAAACGATGTGTGACATGAGGTCTGAGATGTTGCAAAGCGTCAAACATACCTGGCCAACTTGTACATGAGTGTCTTCTATGGAGTGGGAATAAGCTTTAATCAAGTGTTTCATCTGTTGCAAATGGGCTTCCTCAATTTCCTGAAACCTCTACAGAAACACAATAGACACTCAATTTTTTTTTTTTTTTCAGGGTGCACTGAGATCTTATTTAGAAAAATCTTCTGATTTTCACCATTGTGTTACCAATGGAAGAGATTTTTTTTTTTTCTTTAGGGGATGGGCAAAATGTTGACCAATGTTTGGAAGTTACAGACCATATAAACCGGGAGTTTAGGAATACCCAATTTCTTTTTTTTTTCCACACACCTCCCCCTAAAAACGGGCAGAGGGGTCTAAGAGCTGACCTGAGCAGACTCGTTCATCTTTTGTTCAAACTCTCCTCCCACTCGATTGTGCTTTTCAATACACAGTGCAAATGATTCTGCTGCTTTCTTAGACTTCAGCTCGGCCTTTTGAGAGAGAGAGAGAGAGAGAGAGCGGGAGAGAGCGAGAGAAGACGATAAAACTTTATTTCAACATTGTTTACTCAAAAAGCCCAATATCAATTGCGGGGGGAAAAAAATAATTGATTTTAACATTGCTTAAAGTCCTTTAAAAAGAAGTAGGAACTAACTTTTTCCTGTTCCTTCTGTGGCGCTCCCTCCTTCCTGAGCCTCTCCAGCTCCAAACATTTGGCATGGTAACCCTCTTTGGACTTCTGAAGGTGGCCACTCTGAACTTGCAGTGCCTGCACCGCTTCGACAGTCCCCACCATGTCTTCTTTTGTCTGAAAAAACATGCACAATATCATTACATGACAAGACTGGGGGGAAAAAAAAAAAGTTGGCTATTCCCATTGATATATATACCTTGCGGTGAATTTTGACCTGCTCATCACCGTACTTATTGATGTCCCGAATGAGATCGTTCATCTTTCTCATGAGCTCAAGATGGCAGAGAGCCAGTTTGTCAGAAGACACCCTGAACACATCCCACATGGGTGCAAACGTCCTGGGCCCCAAAAAATAAATAGCACAAACAGCACAAATGACAATATGGTGGAAATACTTGGATTATTTAATCAGTACAGAAGGGACAAATGTGAACATTTGGTTGAGCAGATGGTACTCATCCATATCTTATACGCAGCCATGGCACTGTTTATGATCAAGGATCTTCTAAAGCGCCCTTCCAATGGTCCACAATTGATTTTATTTTCACTCACCCTTGCGGGCTTCCGTTGCTGGCCATCTTAGCCAGTTTGCCCATGGATTTGGAGTAAGTCTCCTCGATGGCAGCTCTAGGGTCGGGGGGACAAAAAACAAACATCAGCAGAATATCACATAGTGACCGGCTCTTATTTAAAGGTAGTCATGGAAACCTCAACCCTGCAGTACCTTGCAGACCCGTGTGCGTGCGTGTGTGTACGCTGTGCACGTCTGCAGAGCAAAACTGCAACGGGAAGAGACTTGGTGCATAATCTTTAGTTTCGATTCCTGTCACTTAACGATAAAGTCCAAAAGCAGTTGCACGCAATACCCTTATCAAGGCCACATATTTTGAATGCAGATTTTACATAACAGAAAGTCAATGCTAGGTCAATGTATTATAAGGCATGTTGAAATGATTCATGGACTAAGTGAGAAAGGCTGCACATTAAACTTTCAAAAGAAATCTGTAGAGCCTAAGGGCAAAGAATGCAGCAATATTGATCCAAATATCTAAAAGGGGAAAAAAAACAACTTGCTTCTGAGTTTAAGACAAACACACATATGGCGGCGTTCATCAAAGATGCTTTTTCTAAACATACGGTTCAGTCTTGTGCCGTCTCTCTGAATTCACAATCAATAACATGAATTTAAAAAGGCATGTTTATTATATAGCTAGCATAAAACAGAGGAACACGCTTCATGGATGACACTGCTTCTGACCACAGATTATTAACAGTCAACATCAGACTTGAATGGCTTTCTAATATGGATTTACTGCAGAGCGCTTTAAAATTCACCATTTTTGACAGACTGTAACAACAACATAAATTTGGTCCAGTAGGTTTTCTTTTTTCTGAAATATGTTGTCTTATTAGAAACGACTTTGGGAAATGCAGAGGCAGATGAAGACGGATGTACTTTATCAGCACTACGGACAGGATACTGCACTTTTCGTTCGTTTGTTTGTTGGCAGCTGATTTGTTGTCCGTCTCAGCAGATAAGGAATATGTGCAGGTCCTCACAATCTTTTATCACTCCCAGTGAGTGTGCGTGCCTCCTTGGCGGAAGCTCATTACAGGTCTCAATTTAATCACAGCTAATTGGAGTAGATCCAATATAATCAAACATACATTTTAATTAAATGTTCACTGTAATAGCTTCTGTGCAGTCCAACTTGTTGAAACTCAGTGTTCTGATTCATGTTTCTTTGAATATGACATCACAGTTGCCGAGACCATTTTGGGGTGGACATTTCTCCCCTCACAGATTTTCACAAATAGGCCCAAACTTTACCTCTCGCGAACAAACTCGGCGAGTTCCTTGGTTGCCAGCTGGCCGTGCTTCATGTTGTGGTAAAGCACGTCAAAGCCGCCATTCTTCTCCCCCTGCTCAGGCACAAATAACACAAATAAAAGCCTGCTTGCAAACGGCACATCAACAAATCACATGTTTTATACTGTGGTCAAAATTTGAAATTGCTTAAGACACACTGTTCATTCGTTTTAACAAAAAAAATCTGCGTTGTATCGCGAGCTGCCTTTTCAAAGCGCTAATTGTGCACATCAGGCTCTCAAGTTTGAATCGGAGAAGAACAGAGCAATTCTCAGGTAGCGGGGGAATGCCTGGAATGGCGAGGAAGGATTGACCACACGCACACACACACACACACATACACACATACACACACTGCACAGAGACATGCAGACTGTCGTATTTGGCAAAACAAACACTTCTGTGTGGAAGCCGCCAGTAAGAAGCAGCTTTGGCACTTTTGATGACTACTTGTCAGCTCATGCATGAAAGAAAAAAAAAAAAAAGGCAGCTTCTGAGCTGAGTCCTCATAACCGATCAATTATGCTTGAATGTTATTAAGGTTCAAACAAATTGTGACTTTCACGACTGGTTTGTTTTGGGTGCTTCCACAGTTAAGTGAGAGCGAATTTTCCCAATTCTCCAAACTACAATGCACAAAACGGTTCTTCTTCTTCTTGTTGTTTTAATGGCAAAGATCCAATCTAATATTGACTCTCTGAAAGGGGTTGGAGTGACTGCTGATTACTCCCCGAAGAATTTGTCCTGTGTAAGCAGCTGGCAGGCTTCTGCTCTTGCAACCTGATGCCCTCGCAACAGATGAGCTGCCACTCAAAGCCAGCAACACACACACACACAAACAAACACACACTCAGTCCACCGTACCTGTTCATTCAGTATTAACAATCGTAAATGTAAACACTTGCGCTTTGAAAAGGCAAATGGACGCAAATATTAACTCAAGGCGTTTGCTATTGACAGAAATGACGGCAGGCTCAAAATTCGTCTTTCACTTCTCGAGTAGGCAACTTCAGCTTTGCCATTTTCATTTCATTTTCAAATAACCTACGTTGAGTTTTCTTTTTCCGTGTACCAATTGTAATGTCATGTGTACATTTCTTTTAATGGACAAGACATTTGATGTGTTGATCAGAAGTTAGCAATTAATCCGCAGAGTTTTTTTTTTCTCAAGACTGCTTGGCGACATCAATAAACACAGATGGTAAATCCTCAGGGGTTGATTGAGCCTCATATTTAATATTTGTGAGGCAGACCAAAGAGCTAAAAAAAAATCCTTACAATAGTTATATCAATGTTCGAGCAGCTGCAGAAAAAACAAAATGCAGTGAGTAATGATAAGTCTTTAGGTGTAAATTACACAAACCCGTTGTTCAACTTTTATTCATTAATGAAGTTGAGCATTTTGGTTCCGCACGAGGGAGCCCATTACCATCATAATGAAGAGACTGAAGGGAGAAAAGAAAGTATGGAGAGGGGGAGGTGGATGTGAAAAATGTGTAAAATCTCAACAGGGCAACTTTTCTCATAAAGGCTTTCCTGCTAAGTAACGCTGAAAATAGGATCGGAGCAAATTCAAGACAGGCTGAGATAGAACAACATGAGACATGGGCAAAAAATGATTCGCCTAATCAATTGATGATGCATATTTTGATCAATATAACATTCTGGTGCTTCAGTATTGCCATTCTGTTTTAAACTTGTTTTATTGTTGAGATATATATAAAAAATGGTCATCATTGAGATGTGCTAAATGTAGTCATTCAAAAAACACATTCAATTAATTATTATTATTTTTTTAATTTCATCAATTTTGCAGCTATGGAGACACTCACCCAGAAGTTGTTCTGGAAGAAAGCCATCATCACTCAGCAGACAGTCACCATGCTCTGTAATACAAGAAGAAAGCAAGTACATTCGTTAGAACTTTGCTTCATGTTTTGTCGGTTCATTTCGTCTTAATTGTCTTCTTTCAGCTCTAGGAGGATTCTGCAATGATTATTTTGGCATCATAGACTGTGGTAGGGGGCTATGTAAGTGAACTGCAAGCTTGACGGTGTTGTAAAGCCTGTGAAGGTTTAGGATAGCAATGTCTTCATGAAAACACAGGAGACACATTTGGTGGAGGAGGGATGATCCTGGGGAATTAAGAAAAGACTTCAGAAGAAAATCCCAGAAGATGGGATGAGCCAAGGAAAAAGGCTGAGAGAGGAGGAGGAGGCATGGTGGAAGTGGAAGAGGAAGACCCACCAAGGAGAGGATGAATTTGTGCGTGGGTCTACTCCACGTACTTGCGTGGTTCAAACTCATCAACTGGTCGGAATTGAAAAACAAAACCCTTCCACCTGCTTCCATAGGCGATGTAGACGAACAACTCTAAATCTTAAAACATGGTTCGAAAACAGGGGGATGGTGCAGTGGATGATAAAAACAAGTGGAGACATTCCAAAGTGTAATCTGGTCACAGAGTGCAGCCAAACTTGGACTAACACTACACAGATTGCTAGCAGTAAAAAAAAAAAAAAAAAACCCTTCAAGTTAAATCAGTAGGATAAGGACAGACAAAACTAAAACGCATAGCCTTGAATGCAACCATTTTCAAGATGGAGAGTAGAAACACATGAAACAAACGCCATTTCTAAGAAAGCATTTTTGGAAAAAGCCTCTTATGTATTTTCCAGTTGACAAACTGGCATTGGTAGTTTCTGTTAGCTTGTAACACAACACTGTAGTAATTGCACTTAAGTGGGAACCTTCACTACCCATTAAATCACGCGTCCCTCAATTTGGCAAAGCATGGCATATTGTGTCAGGCCTGATTTCCCAGTGAGCTGCAATCTCCTAACATGAAAACAAATGGCAGCTTGTGTTGCACGTGTGTTGAAGCTCACACCTTCAAAGAAGCTGCTAGCCGCTGCGTCGGCAGACTGAGCTTTTTATCTTAGCGGGAATTGTGCATTGTGCATCCAGGATGTCCAGAGGGGTCAAAAGCCGAAATGGGTGTGAGCAAGCAACAAAATAATGTCCATTTTGGAACAAAGGTATGGAAATAAAATAAAATACATAATACATTAGTCACATTAAATGGATAAAGGACTTTTCTTTGACTGACTAAGAGAGGATTATGGGAAAAAAAATCAGTGAGTGATCATCATAGGCCAGGCAGTCTGGCCATTGTCCTTGCGTGAATGTAGTTTTGTCTATCCAGCACTACTGCGCCATGTGCCAGGCAGGCAGGCAGGCAGGCAGGCATCGCTTGCACCAGCAGCAGCTCAGCTCAGCTCAGCTCAGCTCAGGAGAAAGCACAACTGTGCCGCAGACAACAAGCAAGCCTCGTCACAAGCGTCTATACACTAGTAGCCATTGACTGTAGTATTGAATGACTCACGTTAGATTGTATTGTGGTTTGTGAGTGTGTTATTTTCTGAATTGCTTTATTCGTCTTGCATCCCCCCCCCCCAGAAAATACAAATTGATCATCATACAGAGTGAGGCAATTAATGAACTAGTAACCTAGAAACAGAGCCAGAACCAGAGAGCCCCAGGATACCATCTGTGGTGGAGAGGCACCTTGGCTGGACACATTCACAGCCTCAAGCGTAAAACAGTATTTCGGTGAACCACAATTTTCTTTTCAATAAAACATTGGACTCATTCTTCTTTTTTTGGTTCAATTTTTGCAGAATAGGGTCACACAACTAAAGCATTCAAGTAGTTTCACAGAAAACTTTCCAGAAAGACAAAGATCACAGAAAGTATCCTTAAATTCATTGGGTAAGGTCAATCAACTTCGCATGACTGTAAGCATGTGCACATTCTTGCTCTTAAGAACTATTCAGCAAGCGTCAATAGGCCAGTCCACGAAATTGAGAAGACCTTGGCAAACAAAGAGGTCTTTCGGATGTCCTGCGTGCGTCTTTACCTGTACTAAAAGAATAAATAAATGACAAATAAATCAAATGAAGACCTGGGTCTTCTATTGTGAAATAATATCCAATGCAATTGAGTGAAATTTTGATGTCAACTGCATCAATGAATTGTGATCACCAGATGGACCCAAAAACCTTTTTGGGCCCATGAAGCCAGCTCAGAAACCCAATATTGACTTTCTAACCATGTGAGTAGCATTTGCAAGCAGCCATTTGTTCAAGAATGACAGAGAGCTTGAATGTCAAACTATTTGTCCGATAGCAGAATCACAAGACATAACAGAAGACAAATCGGAGCTCATTTAGTAACGCTGCCACGAGTGCATGAAAATGAAGTATGAGCTGTGTAAATTTGGAAATTTCCATCATGAGATCTTTCAATAGCAGCACTGAAACCGTCAGTACAATTCACATTTCAATATTGATTTCAACTTTGCATTCATTTTATCTACACACTTTGAATACTTGTGCACCTCAATAAAGAAAACATGTTTCTCGACTACGGTACATATAAAGTAAACTTTAAAGTGTGGTTGGACATCCATTTTGTCCACTATAATGTTGGAGTCTTCAGGTGAAGTGCACCTTTGCTGCGTTAGCAAACAATTGTGTCAACTGCGAGGAGCGCTGTCACAGCCATACGTGACCAAACCGGGCAACACCTTCACAAATAAAACGTGTTAATAAACGATCATTTATTACCTGTGTAGACTACTCCATCGATATTGCATTGTGCTCCTGCAGTGTTCCATCCAACAGTCTGCAAAATGACATCAGCTGTAGTAGAAATGAGCGGCGTTTTCCAGTGTGCACCCGTGTTCACACCATGCTCAAAGACGATTGGCTAACTGCCCCGTCACTCATCGAGACCCGTGTCGGCATAGCAACGCTAACAGGGCGTGGTCAAGAGTGAAGACGAGTATCTGATTGGTTCATTTGACAGCCTTAGCTATTTTATATCGGTTTCTTTTGCTGTAAATTGTCAAGAATGATGCCAATGTACAGCATACAGTAAAATGTGTTGATTTAATAAATTTTAGTTTCATGCTACTCTACATACTGTAATAGCAGCAACTTTGGCGTGTAGGCAATATTAATAGGGCGCCCCTACCTGGATAAAGACAGCAACTACATCAACATCACATCTGAGACTAGTGTTTCCCAACCTTTATTGAGCCAAGACGCCCATTTTAACGATGGAAAATCTCAGAAAAGAAGAAACAGAAGGATTTCCTCCAAGGAAAGTGCATTGCACATTGTGCACAACACAGTGGGGCAAGCTCATTGTCCAAGAGTGCTTGATGAAGTGCACTTTTCACGATGATGGGGATTTGTTTTTTGTATTTGTCTTGAAACAACTCGTGAACCAGCTACCTTTCGACTGTCTTGGGCTCTTTTCTTTGTCTCCGGCCTCGTGCCTACATTGTAGGGGACTCGCGCGACTTGTTTGTGACAATCGCTCTTGTCCCTCATTGTCCTTTCCATCCTCCATCCCACGGGGGCGCACAAACTCGCTGTCTTTTTTCTCCTCTGTTCTTGTGTGGTCATGATCTGTTGATTGGTTGCATTGTCCATCACTGGTTTGGATCTCCTCCATGCTCATGGTGGCAGTTCTGAGGGAGTCAAATGAGCTGGACCCCAATTGAGACCAAGTTTTCGGTCTCTCCAAGTCCTTTTTTGCCTTTGTCAATGCAATCTGCTCCTTAAACATCTGACGGATATTGGAAGACCTGCGTTGTTGAAGCTTAAAATCCAACTCTCTTTGCCGTTGTTTCATCTGTTGTTGAAAATAGTGGTCTTTGGACCAGTTCTTAAACGACTGTGTGTAGGCAGTGGTGAGCAAGCCATATGTCTTGCTCATCGGAGTCGCTCCGATATCTTTAAAGTCAAACGTTGACTCCTCCCGAGGTCCGAGTGCTGCTGCGGTTTCCTCCTCGTCCTGCTCTTGAGGTTCAGCAGTCGGTTCCTCCTCGTCCCGCTCTTGAGGTGCAGCAGTCGGTTCCTCCTCCTCCTCCTCTTCCCAGGTTGCATCACTGCAGGTTCCTTCTTCGGGTTCTGCAGTTTCATCCTCCTCTGGAGGAACATAAATCGTGTTGTCCTCCGTATGTCCTGCATCAAAGTCAAGCTCATCGGTTGTGTTGGTTAGATCTTCCTCCATAAGTCCTGCATAAAACTCAAGCTCATCGGTTGTGCTGCTTGTAACTTCCTCCGTTTGTCCTGCATCTGAGTCAAGCTCCTCGGTTGTGTTGCTTGTAACTTGCTCCATTTGTCCTGCATCTACTCAACCTCATCGGTTGTGTGCTGCACGCAGAAGTGAACGGATGAATCTCGTTTGGGATCTGTGCTTTAACTGTGTGCAGTGCATGAGCCATAAAAAGTGAACGTAATCAATAATAACGTCCTCTATTTATCATGAGTCCTCCTGCGTTAGATGACGTCATAAAAAGGAAAGCGCGTCCGCGACCGCGCGCCTTGAAATTCGACAAACAGGGAGGTTGACGAAGGTGCAGCACGAGTTTTATGCATATTATTATTAGCAGAGGGCGTTCTAATAGCTGTGTTTAATGTAATTTTTTTGTTGAGCATTAATTCTCCAGAAAGTGACCACAAGAGGGCGTAATTGTCTCACTTTTCCCCTTACTTGCTTCTCATTTGAGGAATAAAATCACTGTGGGTTTTTTTCCCCCTGGAGCGCTGACATTTGGGTTCTTGGTCACCTCTCTGACAGAGGTCCTTCTCCTCCGTCAGCTCAGTTTAGATGGGTGACCAGCTCTAGGAAGACTCCCGCTGGTTCAAAAACTCCTATTTACAGATGGAGGCCACTGTGCTCATGGAACCTTCAAAGCAGCAGATCTTTTTTTTTTTTTATTGGTCAGATTTTGTGCCTTGAGACAATCCGGTCTTCAACCTTCATGCTCTGACATGTACTGTCACCTGTGCTGTGGGACCTTACATAGATATCAGTAAGCCTTTCCAAATCATGTCCAATCATCTACCACAGTTGGACTCCAGTTAAGCTTAAAGATGATCAGTGGAAACATGGGAGCTCAGCTGACCTTTGCGGCAAATGTAATTTCCTAGTTTTAATTATTAATAAATCATTATTTCCAAAATTCCAAAAGAAAACTTTGCATTGTCTCTGTGGAGTGTTGTGTAAAAATTTGAGAGGAAAAATGCTTTTAATCCATTTTGAAATCAAATGGTAACATAACAAAATGTGGAAAAAGTGATGTACTGTAGGTGTGGCGGCTCTTTACAAAGTTGGTGTTTTCAGAAGTCTGTCTGGCACAGATGTGCGTCGGCGTTCTTTCAGGTGTTTTTGAGGAAATGCGCTGTCTGAACGAGAAGACCCTCCCAGCGGCCGGCCGGCCTGCCTGCCGGCCTGCCTGCCTGTGAGGTCATTTCCAATAAAGAACGAAATCTGCCAATTATGACAAAGTTTGCCGGCCTCTCTCAGCCTATAAAAGCAGCACAAGTCCAAAGTTTTACACACAGCCTGAAACTAGGTAGGGATATTTTTGGGAGCAATTTCAGTCATTCACATTACAACCAAAAAGTTCATGTGCTTACTTTTAGGTCCAAATAAGAATGTCTTGGACTCCTCTATGTTCACTTCTTCTGCTGGCTTGTGCCTGGTCTCCAATCGCCAGCCAAAGTGAGTACGCCGCTTTTCAATTGACGTGTTTGTTGTCCTCATTGATGTTGACTATGGTGGCAATTATTGACCAGTCTTCCATGCGCTCTTCCCGTAACCAGACAGTTGCAAGGGAAGATGTGGTAACGAGTACTACCGAGGTTACCTGTGCCAATGTGACTATAGCTGCTTGGCCTACGGCGAATGCTGTCTTGATTTTGAATCTCAGTGCACCACAAGTGAGTACACTCAATAATGTTGAGCCCTCAATCTTGCACCTGCATTTCATTTTGCATCATCAGTCTGATAAAGGAGGATTAAAGTCTTAAATTGAACAATGTAAATCCTGTAAAAATTCCTCGATTTAAATAATTGTTGATTAATTTAATAATGGATTATTAATCAATTCATTTTGACAGCTCTACTTTCCAATCAGAAAACTACATTTTAATATTCATTAATAAATCTGATTTGGTTAATTGTTATCCTCGTAGTCAGGTATTTATATCTATTTAGATCTTACACTAACGCCAAGACTGATCATTATACTGGATTTCATTGTTAAAATAGCAACAACAAAATGATGTCAATGTACTTGAGTCATTTTGGAGTTGTATCATGTTGCATTTTTATATCTGCCGCAGAAAACTCCTGTAGAGGTCGATGTGGGGAAACATTCAAGAGAGGCCAACTGTGTAGCTGTGACTCTGATTGCGTTAAATTCAAGCAGTGTTGTCCAGATTACAAGCTCCACTGTGATGCAGAAGGCAAGCTTTGTCCGGCATATTCAGCATGATCAGCGTAGAATTTGTCATACAAAGATACAATCATGTCTTGGAGAACAATTCACTTGCATGAACAACACCATCAAGAGATAGAACAGGCCAGGCACAATAGTTGTAGAAATAGTCGTAGTCCTGCATGACGATGAGCATGTAGCATGCAATGCATGCAGGAATCGACACATTTGGTTGATGGATTTTTTTCTTTGAACAATTACCACAGAAGAAAACAAGGGAGAATCCAGTGCATCAGCACCAGGGACGAGTAATTCATGTGATAATGTAGATGATAAAACCCCCAAAGGTATATTTAGCTTGATAAAAAGATTGCTTGATTTGAACAAGATAAGTGTTTTGTAAATACATATGGATATGGTGATCAGGCTAAAGTTTTTTTTTTTTTTAATTAATATTCCAACAGAGGAAACCCCAAATGAAGCAGAACAGCCACTTTCCGCACTTGGTGAGGAAAACGATGAAGGTAATGATTTGAAATTTGATCTGGGGCACTAATAAGAAAAGTTTAATAGACGGATGGATGGACGGATTCCAGCAAAAGTTCTCCAGTCCAAAATATTTCGATTTTAAAATGATCCAGACTTGATTATCAAAGCCAATTGTGGTTCTGTTGCTGCGGTTTGGTCACCTTGCAGAAGGGGCCAAGAAGCACAAGCTTGAGTGGCCAACATCAACACAAGAAAGCAGTCCTGTCATAGTGTGGGAGGCAAATGGGCACCACTTTATGCCCAAGAGAGAAAGAAAACAATTCGATACTGACAAAAGCATTGCAACACACCTCGTCATCTGACAACGGGCTGTTAACCAATCAGGGATGTTTTTAGAGAGAGAGAGGCTCTTTCTTTTGCAGTACATTAATAATTCATATTTTCCTCTGACAGATAATAATGACGTTCCGCTGGTGAGTCCAATATCGTTTCCAAAAGATGAGTCCAGTGAGGGTGAGCTAAATGCCGTTTTTCACTTCTTTCACAAATTTGACATTGAAGTGTTTTCACACTCTAACGTCGTGACGATAGGATTGTACACCGAGACCATTCCCAGTGATGACGAGTACGAAAGTCACACACCCGAGAGCTGGTATGGCTCATCTGCTGGCCCACTGGATGTGGTCTCCACTCAAGCCACTTTGATTGAAGACACTCCACAGGCGAGCACAGAGACAGTTCAATTGGCGACAACACCTTCAGATGATGAGGTCAAGCCAACCGTGCTGGATGATGGAGTCACCTCCACTGAGAGTCCAGGTTAGTAAAGATTCCGGGAGGATGGACTGTAACTTGAGGTTGATTTTGAACGGTGGTAGACAAAGTCAACCATTAAACCTTGACATGTCAGAAGTTCTACTGTACTTGAGATGAGCTATTTGGATTCATCTGATGTTCCTGCACTTCCAGATAGCGATACTACCACTTTACCAGGAACAACAACTCCACAAGCCACCACTGCAACTGAGCAAGTTTCCGAGGCCAGTCCGACTTCAACACCTCAATCGGAACCTTCCCCGACTGCCGACACCACACGTGAGGAGACAGCATCCGGGGCACAGACAGATGCTCCGACTGAAGAAGAAAAAACTGAGGCCACACCCTCATTTTCCACTGCAGCACCTAACGTAGCTGCAACTTCAGAACCCTCAAAAGAGCCGTCCACAACCCCGCAAGAACCACTACAAGATTCTTCCACATCTTCAATGCCACCACAAGATCCCACAGACTCATCTACACCTTCAGTATCACTAGATCCGTCTTCCACGCCTGCACTGCCAACAGGACCAACACAAGAGTCATCCATGTCTTCGGTATCACCAGATCCATCACAAGAGTCTTCCACGCCTGCACTAACATCAGGACCAACGCAAGAGTCATCCACACCTTCCGTATCACCAGATCCATCACAAGAGTCTTCCACGCCTGCACTAACATCAGGACCAACACAAGAGTCGTCCACACCTTCCATATCACCAGATCCATCACAAGAGTCTTCCACGCCTGCACTAACATCAGGACCAACACAAGAGTCATCCACACCTTCCGTATCACCAGATCCATCACAAGAGTCTTCCACGCCTGCACTAACATCAGGACCAACACAAGAGTCATCCACACCTTCCGTATCACCAGATCCGTCACAAGAGTCTTCCACGCCTGCACTAACATCAGGACCAACACAAGAGTCATCCACACCTTCCGTATCACCAGATCCGTCACAAGAGTCTTCCACGCCTGCACTAACATCAGGACCTACACAAGAGTCATCCACACCTTCCGTATCAACAGATCCGTCACAAGAGCCAGCCACAACTTCAGTGCCGCTAGATTCCTCCACAAACCCAGAAAACTCAGAGGCCCCTGATTTGACAACTCTACCATGGATCCCAACCACTTTAGTTGTCACAACAGGCCACCCTTCTTCTTCACCGGATCCTCAGAATTCCTCCGCTAGTGTTTCTCCGGTTGGATCGGACCTTGACATCACGACTGTTGATCCCTCACCCACAGATGCATCGCAGGGTGATTCGGCCGATGAGGTTCCACCAGCAAAACCTTCCATCACTCCAGTAACAGAAACCCAGAAACCCAGCAGTACTAAATTATCTGAATCCAAGCCAAATGGTCAGGATAAGACAACTCCCTCCACTCCACTGATGACTACAGCCCCAGCAGATAAGCCCGCTCTCAAACCTGGGACTAAGCCAGTGGATGTAGTGCTAACTGCGGATAGCTCCAGAAACTACCAAGCAGGTAAATACTTGCTTTGAACACCAGAACAATCTTCTAAGAAAATACAGAAAATCAAAAGGAGGTCTCGGATTAGAATTGAATTTATGATTTTCAAGGTTTTCCTACTTTATGAAAGTGAACAGTTCAAACAATTGCCTCCCCTCAAAAAAAGAAGAAAAAATCAGATCATTGCCAGAACCGCCCACCTTCAGATGAAGTTGTGGTTCTATTTATTTTCATTTCCCCCCACTGTGATGTTTTTCCTTTCTTTCCAGATGACAGCAATGACACAAACTTGTGCAGCGGGCGTCCTGCCAGTGCAGTCACCACATTAAGGAACGGCACGATTGCGGTTTTCAGAGGTCGGTGCCAGAAATCATTTGAAGGAGAAAAACATTCAATAAAGTACAGATGTTAAATCGTTAAGGTTCTGACATTGAGACACTCGTATTCATGAATGATCTATCATCATGTACAATTTGATTTGACAGTCACATGATGGTCATATTAGTTAACATCGTTTTTTTAATACGTACATATTTTCTTCTGCAGCCACTAATAATAGGTGTCATTGTTCCTGTCCACAGGTCACTACTTTTGGCTTTTGGACAAAAACAGGGTTCCGGGCCCAGCCCGTGGAATCACAGAAACGTGGGGTGTCCCGTCCCCCATTGACACTGTGTTCACCCGTTGCAATTGTCAGGGAAAAACATACATCTTCAAGGTTTGTTGGACTTCATCTCACTCATCTTGAGAAGAAATCTTGTTTTAGATACGTTTCCGGTGGTTTTCAGGGAAACCAGTACTGGAGGTTTGCCAACAATCATTTGGAGCCGGGATATCCAAAGGTTGTTGAGACAGGCTTTGATGGACTGAACGGTCACATCACAGCTGCTTTGTCTGTGCCTCAGTATCGTAGAAGGAGAGAATCTGTCTATTTCTTCAAAAGAGGTGACCAAAGTCAATTATGAGATATATTCCTGGATGAACTCATGACAACTTTGTTATTTTCTCCAGGTGGAACGGTGCAGAAATATTCCTATCAATTTGGCAGCAGTCCATCATGTAACAAGAAACCCCATTTTGCTATTTACACAGTCCGTAGGCGAGTGGCGCGCCAAGCAGGTAGGAATAACACAACTTGAGAAAAGTACAATGCTTGTCATGGCAGGGAGTGGATTGCAGCCAATTTGGAGTGAAATGATGCGCTAAATGTCACAGTGACATTGGCGGACAAGAGAAATGATGCGGTAATTGTCATAGTGACATTGGTGCGTGACTATTGCAGTAACTTTGGGTGAACTCCCGCAGACTGCTTTTGAGTTTCAACACAGCACTCTGGAAAATGAGTCATGCTTTGAGCAAAATGGACAACCTGATCCTCTGAGATTTAACACACGGGAAAGAAAGGGCCTCAGCAGCATTTATGAGAAACCTTAGGAGTGAAATGTTAACGAGTTGTTTTTGACAAAGGCGATTTGTTTCCAGCTTCACTTTTGGGACCCAGCATCAACATCCGAACGGCCTGGCGAGGATTCCCCACAACCATCACTTCGGCTGTTTCTGTCCCAAGTTACAGGGAACCAGAGGGCTTCAAATATTATGTCTTCTCTAGAAGTATGTAACACCTAACCTAAATAACACATTTTAAACTAATCAAGAGTGTAGAAAATGGGCCATATGTTTGGGTGTGCCAGACACAGTGGATGGATTTATAAAAAAAAAAAAAAAGTTTATTGCACTTCTGACCGCAGTCAAAGTTCCATAACAGTGCAAGTGCAGCTTCAGAGACTACTAAGAATGTAGTAATGTGATGTTCTAAGTTTTATATTTGATTTTAACAGCTGTATTATGTCACAGGAATTGGTCAAATATTTGAATATTTGTCTTACAGCTAAATCGTACAATATTCGGCTGGACGGTGAGCGGCCCGTTGTCACTTCCCCGAGAGAAAACCCGTCAGCTCAGAACAACTTCATCAACTGTCCCAAAACAGCCTGATGAGCTCAGACCACTTCAAGAAGCCTTTGTGTTGGACTGCTTTAAAACTTTTAATAATATGGTTCAGAAAACACAAAAGTTCAGCATAGACGGTGATCAAAACATTATTTGTTTGTAAGCCATAACAAAAGCAAAATGCTTTAGAACAAGTGAAAGAGATCAAGAAGACTGACTTGAGGAGACTGTCAGGATTTCACCTGGCAATGCGTCTGCCATGGACTCCTCGGGAAGGAAACGCTTGACCTGTTGGAATACACAGTGTGGCTTTAAATATTACACAGTGACATAACAAACTGCACCTCAAATCTCCTGCTAAAAACAGACAAACGCATGCAAAGAAATACTCATCACTCTGTAACTGTATATTTAATATGAAATAAAGATTGTCATGTTGGAAGCATGCTTCTTTTCTTACAAGTGCAACACTGCAGCTTGAGTGCATCTCAATATAGACCAAGGAATGAAACATTTCACAATTGTCATTTTTCTACATTTTGATGAGTATAAATATAATTGATTTGGCCACAGAGCAGCTCAGATGTATTTGATTTGGCTGAAACGTTACCTCCTCTCTTGGCGCGCCCACCTCGGCTCCCTGGCCAACGTTGCAGCTGTCTGCTTGGTGCAGCCCTGGTCGGAGCGCTGCTCGTATCTGCCGTGCAGCATCCAAAAAGGACCGTTGTCAGTTAAATGTCCTGGGAATTCAGAGCGGTGATGTTCGATCACCCAATGCACCTGCAGAGCTGGACGAAGGCTCCTGGCTGGTGGACGGCAGGCTGGCTGTGTCGGAAGGCTGACTGGGTTCCACCAAATCATCCTGAGATACCACAGCGTCCACCGAACTCTCGGCACTGGGCCTGGAACTTGTGTCAAATGCATATTTACCTTTAACATTTAGCGTAAGACATTTTGGAACTACAATCAAGTTCCTGCAGAGACCCAAGCGCCCTTGAAACCATCACAACTGCTGGCTTTCCAACGCAGATAACGATTGCGATGACAGCAGCGACTTACTTATCGGGGTCGGACTCTAGGAAGACGTCGTCTCGTTCCTCGCTCGTACTGGCGGTGCCTGGTGCAAGTATGCCGGGAGTGGACGTGCTCACCATGGGAACCGACTGAGAGGCCTGCTCTGCTGCATCTGACGGAACGGCGTCAGAGAAGACTACGGGTTGGAGAAAGGTCAGTCAGTGTAAATGCACCGATTCTTTGCACGCGTGTCCAAATGAGAACTAAGTGATACCTGGGGCTGTCACTTGAAGCTGTGTGGTGGGCACGCTATAGCCGTCAGACTCCTCCTCGTGAGATGTGAGGAACATGGGGCTGTCAAACATCCCAAGACCTAAAGACCAGCACAATCACATGAAATATTTTTGGATGAAAAGTGGGTACATAAGTGGGCGGAGGGGGGTGTACCTCCTTGGGCTGCAAGCTGGCCGAGATCTGAGCTGGTCTGCGGCACTTCGTCCGATTGGCCGAAACGGAAGGTCCTTGCAGTCATTTGGGGAGAGCTGCTGAAGAAAACACCAGAGTTCCAGGGAACATTTGTTGGCAGAAGCACGGAAAGACTAAAGTTTATAGAACCAGCAGACGATTGTTGATAATAAAAGTGATGACTTCATTGTGAACTCAAAAGAAGAAAAACGAAAGCAGTCTGCCACCCGTGCTCGACCCCACATGACAAATAAGGCACGTGCGCCCTCGCGAGATGCAGTTGTTCAACAACAACTACACAAAGCTATTGCTGAATTATTGTGTGATGGATTAACCGGCAATAAATGATTCTCGTGTGAGACTTACTGGACAGCCTGGTCAAAACTGTCCGAGCGGTGCGGCACCACCAGTGTGGGCGCGCTCGGTACCATCCTGTCCTCTTCGTCGATGAGATGCTGCTGCAAAAAGGAGCGGCTCATGAGTATCATCTTATGCGCCGTGTGTGCACATGAAGCAAGTTTTGATAAGACGTGACTTACAGCACTGCTGGGGATCCCAGAGAGCTGAGGGACCCTGCCCGCCGACTGGCGACGAGCAGGGATGCGCTGGGACATCTAATCCAATCACAAAGGCATATTTTGATAAAAGCTGATGTGATGTCTTTATTTAAATTGAATGAAATCTGCTCTATTGTGCAGACAAAAACCCAAGTTTCATATTAATAAAGATATTAAATCTATGTTCTACATACCTGGGTGGGGGGAAGTGGATGTGTTGGTCTCCTCGGCGACTGGGGCATACGTATACCGGAGCTTGTGATGGGTTGTTCGGTAGAGAAGGCCTCCATTGTGGTGGCCTCAACTAAAACATTTGGAAATGAGAGTGGAGTGATAACATTGTCTTTCATATTACAATATTCTGGTTTAGAGTGACCATCAGTATATTCCAATATTCCTTTTTAAGTAGGAGCATTGTCAAGAGGACCATTTTGGCCACCCTCTCCTTCAGACAGACAACAACATTACAACTCATGGTGAAGCATTCGATAACTAATTACATGACTGGACAGGTTGTGAGAACATTGGGCGAGACCAAGGTGGAGCTACACGTGTGCATTAATAAGATTTCCTGGATCTTACAGCTTGCCGTCTGGGAATCTGCGGGCCTCTGGGTGGAGTCGGACGCCCCCAAACTCTCCTCCGTCTCTGTCCCCGGGTCGGTTACGTCAACTCCCTGAGAAGACGAGGAGAAAAAAAAAAAAAAAAAGGAGTATTGTAAGAAGGAAAAACATATGAGCACACAAAAGTTCGAACAATGTCACAACTAAGGGAAACAGAATGATGGACAGAAAATGGCTGCAAAAAAAATACAAAGGTGCAAAGGTGAATGCATGGGAGACCTGCGGGGTCACGCAATATTTTCTGTTCGAACGCAAATGTACCTTAGTGCCAACGTCAGTCATTTAGAGCCAGCTGGCGAGTGTTTTTTCTTTCCAGCAAAGGTTGTTAACAGTAAGGATTTGATTACATAACACCCGACCGAGCGAGTTCCACAAAAACAACATGGATAGAAGTTTGCAGATGATCAGGCTACTTTCACTCCAGCCAATTACACGTGACAACAAATTGGTGCTGTGCAGACACTGACTCATCGTGAACGCTGGACGTGCAACTAAGACCCGTGTCAAGTGCAGCTCGTGACACAGACGTACATTCGGTAGGAATTAGAGTGGAAAGTTTGAGTTGTTGTGCTGGAAACCTGCGTGGGAAGGGTTAACATGTACTGGAAATGACAAGCGTGTGGGGGCGTGTTCAAATCAATAATGTCACGGCGGGTACAAAGAGAGTTGCGCTAATCAAACCTCTGCGTCATCTCCTTCGTAGGCTTCATTGCCTTCTCCGCTCTCCTCGTTACTCTCCTCTCCGTCTTCGCCGATCCCCCCGTCTTCTTCCTCCTCTTCTTCCTCCACCTCCTCCTCGTCATCTTCCTCCTCATCGCCCTCTTCGTAGTCCTAAAGATGATAAACAGCAGGCTGGTGGAAATTCTTGCGCCTTTATCAGACTGATATTTCTTCATTTTTTTTCCCCTTTACCTGCTCATCCTCCTCTTCATCCCCTTCTTCAGGGTTTTCCTCACTCTCCGTATCGGTTACGATGACGATGACTTCGAGCTGCTGCTCAGGAGTTTCACTCTGTGCAAGAGCAACTTCTTGGTGCATGGTGGTAGACTGAGAGGCTGCACTCTCATCATCTTCATCCAGAGCCGCAAGCTCTTCAGTCTATGAGGTCAAACAACCAACGCCGTTTACAACATAAAAAGGACTAGTGACCATTATGAATAAATGGATGTGCACTTGACGGATTGATTGCTTTTTGGTGCTGTAAGTTAGCATACCTGACTGGCTTCTGCACCTTCTTGACTGTCTGTCGGTACCACTCCCTCAGCTTCAGCGCTGTCATCAGCCATCATTTCCTCCTGAGACCCACACGACACCAGTGTCTTTTATACAATTCCAAATAAAGCTATGCAAGCTGTGCAAGCTCCTCACCTCAGGACCCACTCTCTGGATAATGCGCAGCTTCTTGGGTACAGGAGCCCTGGAGGTGTCCTCCTGAGGGGCTTCAGTATCTGTGACAACAGTGCTGCTACTTTCATCTTCTTCACGGGGCCTTTTGGACAACGAAGAGGAGGAAGAAGAAGATCCTGGTGTGGCTGAAACTAAATATAAAAGGTGGATTTTATTTGGAGTAAGGTTGAACATTGGTTGAGTTAACCTACTCTACTCGAAACCATTTGTACAGTACTTTTCCAATCCAAAACTGATTTAATTTCTTCTCACCAGTTCCGAAGACAGCAGAGGTGGAGGATGTTGAAGGCCATTCCACCTGCGAGCTCTGCGTTGCCTCAATGATCACAGCCGGTGGCTCCTGACTGACTGGCTCGGGATGGGTGACGCTTTGCTGTTGCGTTGGCTGGACAAAAGCTGTGGCTTGTGTCTGGGTTTGTTGCACATTCAGCATGGGGCTGGCCAAGGTGGTCTGGATGTTGGGGCTCGCCGAGCGCACAGAACCGCTGGCACTCCCGTACACAGTCACATGCTCCACCGGCGGACCCTCTGTGGTCTGCATGGCTGCAAGGAAGTTAAGACATAATGTCAAATTTATAAAATGAATATCACAATTGATGTTCCTTTAAGACTTCAGGTTACTGGATGTCATTGGAGTGGCTCCAAACAATATTTTCGAATGTAGCATGTCCACGGCATTATTTCGACTCACCTTCCTGGGTCTCGGCCTGCGTTGTGGGCATGACCGTAGCGGTGGGTGTTGGAGTGGGCACCGTAGCTGGGGTGATCATGGGCCTGATGCTTGCCCTTGGAGTGGCTTTGTTCCCTGGGTTGACAGCCTGCTTGCTAGCCGTGGCCACTACAGGTGTTGGCTTTATGTTGGCAGTTGGCGGGTCAGAGGCACTGGCACTAGGGGCAATGGCGGGCAACACAGTTAGTTCACACCGTGAAGACATCTGGTGGACAAGTGAGTGCATCATACCTGCCCCTGTCTGCAGCTGGCGTAGACTTAAGACTGATCTGCCGCTGTTCTGTGCTCCTCTGCTGCTCCTGAGGCTAGAACCATAACAGAAATACATTTGATTTCATTTTCTACAGAACAAGGTTTTTTTTAAAAGAAGAACTTGGCGCCGAGACTCACTTTGCTTGGACCTGCCTCAGAAGACTCATCTTTTTGGTCTTGTCTCTCTTGCTGACCTCGCAGTTCTCTCAGCTCTCTCTCTTGTCGGTTAAAGCGTCCCTCGTACTGAGATTTGATAGCGCTGACGCGCACCTCTAACTCGTCACTTTGCTGCTTCTGCTCCTCAAATCGCTGCTTTAGCTCCTCATTTTCTTTCTGCAGCTCATCTTTAGCACCTGGACATAAAATGTATATTTAAGACAACAAAATAAAAAAGTACAACTTGAGACTGATGGGAAGAACAAGATTGACACATCTTCTGTGCTTGAATTACTCATCCCTACCAATTGAAAACATTCTCAGTATTTGACTTAAGCACACAAATATACAATTGGAATTGGATTCTTACTCAAGAGCTGGTCGATTCTTTGCTTGGCAAAAACAATGGCCTTCCTGGTCTTTTCCACTTTGTCTGCCATTTGCTTTTTGAGTGTCTCCTCTTTGTCCTGCAGCTCTTGCCTTAGCCTGCCCAGCTCTGTCTGAAGCCTGGAAGATTGTTCCTGAGCATTGTGTACCTCCATTTCACGCTCTGCAACCACCTTTACAAAGGACAACGGAAAAAGAGTTTTCGGTCAAATTGTACCATTTCAGCCACTGGCAATGTATGGCCATGAACTGCTTCACAATAGTCAAGACCAAGAAAGAACATATTTGATGGCTCACCTTGTTAATGTTCTCCAGCTGTCCCTCCAAGTCTTTAATCTTGGTTTCAGCTTGGCTAAGAGAATCTTTAAGCACCTGCAGTTCCTGAACCGAGGCTTGACGTGACTCTTCTTCTTTGGATGAGCCTGCAGCTTCAGCTGTCATCTAGAAGAAGTACAGTACAAGATTTATTCATGGTATAAACTACAAGATAGTATAAACAATGTTTGGTGCCCTTACCTTGTCATGTTCTACCTTGAGCTCATCATACTGAATCTTGTAGCGGCGTCCAAGCTTTTTGACCTGGGTAATCATCTTCACCTTCTCCTGGATTTCAAGACTTTTGGCAACAACCTCTTCTTTCAGCAAATTTCTCTCATCAGTTATCTTGCTCAAATTATCATGCAAGTTTTGGATTTGGCTTTGCTGGGATGTGGTGAGATTGCTGGACCTAAAGACAAATATTCACAGAACACAATTAAAGGACGCAATATGCAATATTTTTCCCTGGGGGAAAAAAATAAAAATCAGAGAATATGCAAATCGACATGTGCCAAACTGAATATTTGCGCATCCTCAGTACTGCTTGACGACTGAACTTTATTTTCACATGCATAAAGCAAAAAATATCATTCCAATTTCTCACCTGATAACCTCTGCTTTGATTCTGTTGTTCTCTTCAGTGAGCTGCTGAATACGTTTCAGGTGCACTTCCTTCTCTGTATGGAGACGCTTGTATTCATCTGGATCGGAATCTTTCTGTTGACTCACCAAATGCTAAAAAATAAATGCATAAAGCAGTGCACTTTCAATACACAGGTAACACGATTGAGGTGTAATAGCAAAAGATTACAATTCAGTATTTGGGTCAGAAAAGAAGGGCTGCGGAATCCGTAGCGCCACAGCTGCCCCCTGGAGGCCAAAATGGGTCGCCAAAAGAAAAGGCTGCACTGGCTGCTCTTTCAACTAACCTGTGTCCGAGCCTTCCAGCGCTTGATTTCTTCGTCGAGTATTTTTTTCTCCATTTGTAGCATTCCGCTCTTCTCACTCAGCTCATTGTTTGCCTGTTTCAGTGGCAAAACATCCGACTCCAGTTTTTGCACCTGGAAAATAAATGAGATGAGACGTCTTCATGAAACTGGAAAGTATGGGATTACACACACTCACAGACAAAACACAACTTACCTTATCTTGGGTCTGCTGTAGCTCTTTCTCCAATTTGTCCTTCTCCTCTCGCAGCATCTGGTTTGTCTCTATCAGAATGCTCATGGTTTCCGTCTTTTTCATTAGCTCATCATGCTGGGCCAGGGTCTTTGCTGTCACCTGATACAGAAGAGCAAGCTTGGTTAAAAGTAGTAAGTAGGTATAGATGTTTTTCATCCAATTAAGTCAAAGTGCACGTCTGTGAGCAGGGTGGAGGAGAGTGGGTTCCTCTAGCCTCCAAACCTACCTGCATCCTCTCACGAGCAGCACTCAAGCTGTCCTGAACCTCTTTTAGTTCGTGTTCCAGATGTTCAACCCTTAGGCGGTAACGCAAAGTCTCCCCTTGAGCAAACTCAAAACGAGACTCTGCAATCTCCTTTTCACGACGCACAAACCTGACACATAATGGTAAACAAAAACAACTTTGTAATTCTATTATTTTGATCTGAATTTGACCAGTCGGATGCAAATTTGAATATGCATCATTCATATGCTACCTTAGAATCTCAAGGACTTGTTCTTGAGATTTGCCTTCCTCAGTCAGAGAGATGTTAAGTGGACTCTCACTTGAAGCACGCTGCAAATTCTCTGCCATTTTGCTACTCATTGCCTCAATCTGTTCATGCAAGAGAGTGTTCTGCTTCTGCAACTCTTCAGAGCGGCTTTCTATCTTGGACATCTCCTCCTGAGATGACAGAAGAAAAAGCTGGTCAGACCGGTAGATAATAATCCAGTCATTTTTTTTCCCGTTTCAGAAGCAACCTTGAGGATCTTTTCCTGCTCCGCCCAGGATATCTTGGACTCCATGAGCTCGGCGCCGATTCTTTGAGAACTCTCTTCGAGCTGATGTCTGAGCTCGACTGCTTGCAGGGCCTGAGCCTTGGCATCCTGCATAGCCTTCACATCCGCAGCATGCAGCATCATCTCCTGCTCATACTTATCTTGTGCTTCGGCTGCCAGTTTAGCCTAAAAAAAATGGATAGAAAACAAAATTCAGATCATAGAAAAATACCCACTATGCTATGTGGGGGGGAGGTGGCTATTTACCTGCACTTGGCTGTCTTGTAAAGCCTGCAGCTGCTGGGATTCAGCAGTTGACAAACGCTCTAGTGCCATGTGGTGTTCTGCCTGGGCGCTGATCAGATCCCTTTTAAGCCCATCCATCTAATAAGATGTGGAAGAAGATTTTTTTTTCTTTTATCCATTAAAAACCGCAGCGTTAAGAAAAGTCTAAAAAGAAAATGGACTACCTGCTCGTTCAAGGAGGCCATTGCCTTCCTATTTTGTTCTTCTATATTCTGTTTCTCTTTCTCAGCCTCCAGAAGCTTTTCCTCAAGAACGCGGTGCTGCTCCTCAGCCTCCTTCACACGGGTTTCAATGGAGGCACAAGCCTGCTCCGTGACCTGCGCAGTAGAAATATGGAAAATCTCCATGTTTTAAAATTGTTTAAATACGTGACAAAAGTCTGCTCTTATATATAAAAAGGTTAACATGATGGTTTTATTTCCTCGGAAGTGTACGTCACCTGTTTCTCTTTTTCCAGAGATTCCTCCAGACTCATAGCCATGGCTCGGTATTGCTCCATGCTGGAAGTGGCTGCTTTAAGGCTCTCTGCCAACTGCTCTACCCGCGTTTCTGCCTGCAGCAAGCGACCCTGAAGATCCTCCCGCTCTTGATTTGAAACTGACAGAAGGACCGATTTAAGAATCAATGGCTTGATGTACTCAAAGATGGTCAAGTGAATATTTGGCTCAAAAATGGGACAGATGGACACGATTCCAACCTCTAGTTTTGGGCGTGGAGGGGGAGCCCAGGATGTGACGTTGTTCGCTGCCACCTTGCTCCATCCTGAGGGAGCGGAGTTCTATCTCAGCAGCATTCAGGATCTCTTTCGTCTTCTGGTGTAAAGCCACTTGCGTTTCCAGTTGCCGCTTTGCTTCCATGACTTGGATCTTAGCAGAGGAAGGAGAAAGATTCACAATTGTGCAGTCTGCCATCAACTTGATGTCAACAAAAATGTGAGGTGGCCAACAACCGGTTTGCTACCTCTTGGTTTCTGCTGAGCAAATAGCGCTGTTCCACTTCATGCTCCAACCTCTTCTGTAGCTGAGAGATCTCTCGCTCTTGCTTCTCTAGCTGGCTGTTAAGCCGCTGACGCGTGTCAGCATCTGAACGCTCGAGTGTAGCCTATAAAAGACAATACTGGGATAGTTTAGCGTGCTTGGCAGTGAGGGAGAAATTCCAGGGAATGGCATTTACCTGAATAGCCTGAAGGTTGGTCAACAAAAGGTTCTGACTCTGCTGTTGGCTCAGGACCATATCCTTCTCTTGATTCAACCTAGACTCAACTAGTTTCAACATGTCTCTCTCTTTACGCAGCCCCTCAGAGAGACCCTAAAAAGGACAATGACTAAAGTTAAATGATTTCACAAGCAGCATTTTATTTGAGTGAAAAATACCTCTGCCATTCCAAGTTTTTCCTGTGCAGCTCGCAGGTCCTCATTTAATGTGTTGATGGTCTGCTCATGCTTCTGTGTGGCAGAGGCCATTTTCTGTTCCTTCTCTCGGAGGGAAGCGATCTCCTTCCTGTAGCCCTCTACATTGTCTTGCAACATCTCATACCTGCCATTGTGGAAAGACAAAAACCCATGAATCAAAAATGCAAATATCAAAAAACATGATACAATTTGGTTCATGCCAAACATTCAAGACCATTCATTTTATCCTTAGTTGTAGTTATTCAACAAATAGTCCTGCTTTAGAATATCGAACAGACCTCTTGGAGGCAAATTCCAACTGCGTTGCCGTCTTGGCATTCTGTGAGCGAAGATCTGAGAGCTGCTCCAGGAGTTTGTCATTCTGCTCAGTCAGTGCCTTCTCACTCTCCAGTTGTTCCTTTTTATTGGAGGAAAACACCTCCTGCAACTATATATTAATAAATAAACAATTTAAAATCCATCCAAAATTCAGTATTTTGGTCAGAGGTATAAGTCGGCACAACAATCGACGCATTTTTACGCAGATATGCTGCATTTAGATGGATTTTATTGAAACCGAACAGTAAGGTTCTTAACGGCCACCCCTATCTGTGTGCATTAAGAATAAAGCAATGCTGACATACCTGTCGCAAGGCTGCCTTGGCCTCCAATGCTTCGGCAGTATCAGTAGCCATGGAGACGAGTGCAGCGGGAGTCCCGGTGGTGGGCGTGGCTGCAGGTGAACGGCGTGGGGTGGATGTGAGGACGAGTTCCTCAGGTGATGTACCTTGAAGAGAAAATTGAGCTTTGTAGGAACATTACATTAGATTTGACTATTATTTTGTGTGGAATCAATTTCTAAAAAATGTTTCCATTGTCAGTAGTACCATGCTGAGGGAAGGTCACTCCCGTTGCCTGAGCCAACAGCACTCGATACATGTCTCTTTGCCTCATGATGGACTCGGTCATCTTGACGTGCTGGCTGCGTTGCTCCCTCAGAGACTCCACCTCAGCCAGAGTGGTCTCCAAAGTCTGCTCCACTTCACCGCGCCTGTGATAGCCAAATTGTTCACGTCACACACACATTACATTCTAAAAAAAAAAAAAAGTAAAAAGCCAGGAGTAATTTCAGGGATAGAAACAGCAAAGGTGTGTCTTAAAATAAATTCTATGAACAAACCTGGAGCCAGAGGCTTCCAACTCTTCTTTCTCTTGGGCTTCACTGAGATCCCTGAGGGCCACCAGAAGACGCTGATTCTGCTTCTGTAGCTCTTCCACGCTCCGGAAGGTCACCAAGTGTTGACTAATGACTTCTGAGGTACTGCTGACATCCGCAGAGCTCAACTCCTCCTCAATTAACACGGGGTTTCCTCTGGCCTCCTCCAGCTCAATAAGAAGGACACGCACCTAAAAAATGATTTGGAAAACATAAGGGATCCAAATGATAGCTAATTTTCTTCATTTTAAAATATGGCGACATCAAGATTACAAAAAAGAAAAGAACCTACCTGCTGAGCCATGTCTGCAAGCTGCAGTTCAAACCTTTTATTGTCCCTTTCCATAACAGAGGAACGCTTGTTGGCTTCATCAGCTTCATTTTGCAGGCGGTGCACCTCCTGAAACGCAAACAATTGAAAGCTACTGACATGAAATGGAAACTACAATTGAAGAAATAGGATGTCAAGTAAAATCGGCCAGAAAAAATGGCCACCTAGAGCACTGGAATGTGTGCACGCCTGCCTGCCTGCCTGCCTGCTTACCTTGACAGCCTGTTCCAGCTTGGCTGAAAGACTGGCCACTGATTTCTGCATGCGCTCATGCTCATCCCTTTGCCGTTTCAGAATGGGAGCCTTTGCTTCCACTTCTTGCACGATGTCATCGAGATATTTGTTGACCCGCTTGTTCTCCAGGCGCTCCATCTGCAGCTGCTCCTGGCTTTCTACATAGGCAGTGTACAACTACAAAAAAGAAAAAGAAATGACAAAACAGTAACAAAAGTCAGAATAACCCACAGTGAGCAGAGCAAATTCAAACGTAAATTCCGAAATACTTTATGAATACTTTGAGGGCTAATCATTCTAAGTTGAGATTTAATTTGACACACCTCAGTGAGCTTCATTCCAGGTTTAATCTTTGCCACAGCAGCGGCTGTCGGAGACACTGTTGTTATTTGCGCCTCAGTGAGCACAGATGTGCCAAGTGGACCTAGAAACACAAAATAGGTCAAATGACAGGAATTGAAAGACGGGTCTGTTTTCATTGGGTCGTTCATGGTCAGTCAAATGTAAAGTGCTTTACTAACAAACATAAAAAAATGTACACACCTTGCATCTTAGGGAAAACAGAAGCCAATTACCTCTTAGTTTCGAGTTAGAAAGGAGCTCATTGGCGTTGTCCAGTTCCTTTTCAAGCACTTGGATCTTCTCCTTGAGCTCAGCAACAGTCTTTTCCGAAGCAGCATTGGCCACTTGCAAATTCTCCTCAAGAGCTTTGTTGGCTGTGACAAAAGGAGAAAACAGAATGGCAAAAGGGAGCATCTCCCTCCTTGGACAAATGCGACAGTTTTTAACTGTTGCCTCATACCTTCCCCTGCCTCTTGCAGCAGTGTATGCAACTCATTCACGGCGCGACCCAGTTCTTCACCTTTGGCCTCAGAATCAGCTGCTGCTCCCTGCAGCGGGAATAACACATTAGTGTCCGTTTGTACCAATCAAGTGCTACAAGTTGATGTCTTGCTGGAATACAACATACCTTGTATAAATTAGAGAGCTTAATGTTGGCATTTAGCTCATTTCTGAACTTTTCCTCGATAGTGGTCTGCTGCTCCTTGGCCTTAAGTAAAACAAGAAAAAATAACAACCACATTATTCTAACTATCAGTCCCAATTGAGCCCAATGTTTGGCCAGTCCTGCAACTTATACATATTAAAAGCTTGGATTCAAAACATCAAGTGGGTTGCACATACTTCTTTCAGTTTGTGGATTAAGTCCTCATTCTGTTTTTGGTGGTTTTCATTCAATGCTTTAAGACTGGCCACTTGTTCCTGGACTCTGTTTAACTACAAAATAGACAAGACAATAAACTCATTAGATCCATGTCTATGACGTTCTCAAAGTTAATATAAACAAAGGAAAGAAACATGCCTCATCCGTTTTATTCTCCAGAGTGCATTTCAGTTCCAGGATTTCTTTACCCTTCTGTCGAGATAGGCTCAAAAGTTCTTCACTCTTGGACTTCAACTCTGCATTCAGCCAAGATGTTTGTTCAGCCAGCAGCTCTTTTTCTTGTTCCAGACGCTTCTCTCTGTACTGAATGGCAAACAAAAGGTAGTTAGTTTACTGTTTGTGCACCAAATGACATCATTTATGTAAGGTGATGCCCCCTGCCAAGTGTGTGAAAACTATTTGTGGCTTAATGTTACCAGGGGAACTATGAAGCAAATACACAATGACTTACTTTAATGTTGACTTCGGCTGCGTCCAGTTCATCTAATCTCAGCTGCTGAGACATTTTGGTGGCATTGACCTCCACCAACTTATCATTCAGTTGCCTTAACTCACCTAGAGGGACAATGAACAGAATAAACACTTGTCAAGAGGAAAGAGTAGTAGACATAGATTGGACAGGTTCCATCCTATCTATGAAAAAAGATAAATGTACCATTTAAATGCTCCACCTCCAAGCTTCTTCTCTCAAGTGTCCGCACAAGTTCAAGCTTTTGCGTCTCCAGTTCTTCCTTGGCTTTTGAAAGCGTAGTCTATAATGTAAGAGAATAAACGTGATTGATTTAACTGTTGGTGGTGTAGTCACAACATACATAGCAGCAATGTCAGAGACTGAATTAAGGCAATCTGAATGACTTGCTTAGCGTCAGTGAGTGAATAAACAACTTAAAAGTAAAACACATTACCTGTTCTGAAAATGACTTTTCTTGAGCATTTTCATACTGCAGGTTCTTCTCACGGGCACTTTTGAGTTCATTCTCTGTAGAATAGGGCAAAAGCACATAGTTAGCATGAAGGCTCAAGGGCCATGATTAATTGAGATCACAAAGTTCATTGTTACCGATTTTCTCCAACTCCTCTTTAAGGTTTCTGTGCTCTTGTGTCTGTCTCAGAAAATCCTCCTGACATTGAGAAAGCTGTTTCACCTTGTCAAATGAATGTTGCTCTGGGGGAGAAGAGGGAATCGCAAGCACAGTAATAGTTGACGTTATTGCGAGGTACGCAATAATAAGTACGCTAACCATAGCATTGTTTACCGATTGATCTAAAAAGGGCATTAATACAGCGACTGATTCGCTATGACAGTGGCAAAATAAATTGCAGTGTAAACAACAGCAAGAGCGAGCTATATATGATATTAAAGCAGAATTGTAAACTACAGTAATAAACTATTTACCAACGGTGTCCATGGTGAGCGAAGCCGAACATTTTAGCACCACTAGCAAGCCAAATAACGGTACATATCTTACCACTGTCAACTCGGAATTGCTCCCGTTGGGCTTTGAGAGTGTCGATTTCATAGCATTGATCAGATAAAATCTTCTCAAGTTTGTTAAGTGTTCCTTTTGACAATTTAGACAGCTCGGAACCATCTAAGTCTTGCAGCATGAGTGCCGCCATTTTTCTGAGGGACGCATGCGCAGAACTGGCATTTGTGCTCGTCAACAAATACCTGGTGTATTGTGGGAGATATTTTAATTTAATGCAGGGCAAAACAGGTAAATGACACATTTGTGGAAATATTGAAATTAAATCACACTCAGAATTTTTTTTTTTTTACGTGGCCATTAAATAAGGCCTTCTGTGTGGGTTTGGTGATTTCATTTCGTATCACCAGCAGATGGCGCTCACAGAGAATAAATCTGTACTTTTATTCCCTAGCAAGTTATCACTGAATGTCCCATAGTTTAATCATTAAAGATGCTGCAATTTACTGAAAATACAGATGTCGTAGAAATTTGACTCCCCACAGAGAAGAGTGTTTTTAACAACTTTCCAAATTTGAACAATAAAAATTGTCAAATACTGAAAACTGCTTTAAAATTGTAAAGCCCTTGTCTTCACTCTCAAATTCTGTGGGCGTGTCCACTGAATGCGTAAAACCTCATCCATTGAAAAAAAAGGATTCCAGAAACTTTCTTATTCGTACTTATCCCTACATGTAACAACATGACGAGTGGGCGCCATCTTTGGGGTATTTTCTAAAAATTGTGAAGTGAGCAGGTCAATTATTATCATTTCTCAAATTTAAGACCAATTTCTTGCTTTCTCGGCAAAATACATCTACTGTACTTCTTTGTTTCATCATCGTTTTCAGGAAAAAATGTGAACGTGAGAGGAATGAAGGGAGAGGTTTGTCTCCAGGCAGCGGAATTATTTTCACCTCAGCTGTTACACCTGGTTACCTCCATATGCACCAAACATATTTTGTTGAAGCTGAGCACTACACACTTAATGAAGACACTATTGAAGGTGTTGAAACGTGGTGACACAAGCTACCACCCAAAGAGTGATTTATACTGACAGTGGCATTCCATTGATTTTAATGGCACCGTACAGGTGCACATTTCATATTTCAGACACAGCAGGAATTTGCACGAACAAGATGAAGGAATAACATTAGCCTGGATGGCGTGACAAACACAGGTGAGGTCGGCCTAAAGGTGAATGTGGGGGGTGTTGCAGCTTGAGCTCTACATGTTGTTTTGCAGGGCTGTGCCTGTGGCAATTTTCTTGAAAATCAGGCAACAGCTACGAATTTATTGTAACGTACGTATCAGGGGATAGTTCCAATCACATCAATAAGGCGATTACATTTTCATTCAGGATAAAACGCATATCACAGTTATGTAATATCCTTGACGTCCCTTGTCCATATTTACTGAGAGTGAGTGACCAAGAGTGTCCTATATAGCACATGACATCATCACGGTGAAATTTGTTTATGTGGGTGAACTAGAGCGTGCCGGATGGGCTCTTACAAGTCCAAACACAAAAGGCAAAAACATCCTATAATTAGTGAATCTGTATAATTAATTAGAAACGTATTTGTAAGACAGATTTGGGGGTGGAGTCATGTGAGCGTAGAGACAATCATTTAGGCAGGCGTTAATTTGACAATATAATGAGTCATATTTGTTTCCAAGAATTAAAAACAAACAACAAACAAAACAGTATTTCATTCTAATTCAGTTATTCGTTTTATTGCAACGCACATCCGGTCTTGAAGACGGGTGGAGTCAGAGACCAGTAGGCCGACATGTTTCGACAACTCGAGAAAGTCGTGGTCTATAAATAATGGTGTAAAAAATATCAGGTGTTATCAGCTTGAGGCTATGCAAGCCGTGTCAGATGTGGTCACGTGAAAACACTGTTTCATGTTCATCGTCAGAAGAATATTTATAACTGTGGCCAAATTCAAACGACGGCAAACTAATTAGAAATCGAGTGCTATTTTGCGAGCAATAGGCCATATATCACGGAACCTTCAGGCATAAAACCACAAAAGTAGACAATCATACCAATTGATGCAGTTGGTTAGGTTTTTTTTCTGCTGAAAGGATAAAGCTGGCTTGGTAATTTGCTTTTTCAGCAAATGTGCAAATGTAATATGGTGTGCTAAGATGGCAGTGCTTCAATTAAATGACACAATACAATATAAAAAAATAAATCAATATCTTAAAAACCTGATGTGCTAGGATTTAGAGATGGATATGATTGGAGAAAACAAACCAAAACAGAAATTTCAGGTTGTTTTATTCTTTCCAATGATGGTGAAATGATAATAATGACAATATATACGGCACGAAAATCACTAATGATTATGCAGCTCTGTTTGCACTAAATATTGTCCACACAAAATGTTGTCGACACATAATATTTCCAATAGAGTGACTTTTTCTTCACCCAGATGTGGTTACAACCCGGATCTACACCTGCATTTCTTTGGTAAGTTTTTTTTTTTTTTTTTCTAGAAACAGTCCTTTGGTTAACTATCAAAACAATTTGAAGGACCTGAGTATAAATTCAGAATTTATAAATCAATCCAGTCAAGCACTAAAACACTTTCAAATGTTGCATGATGCACTTGGTAGGTCAAATAGTTCAAAACAAAATATTACCTTATTGGTTAACATAAAATGCTTTTGGCTTTTGTTTGGGTGATGCTGCTATTCTAATTTGAATCCAAATATGCAAATAGTGCTTATCAAGTCTACATCCAAGCACCCAAACAAGCTTTTTTTTTTTTTTTGGTTCCTCAGCAGCTACAAATTACTCCACATCCTGCTCCTCTTCATCATCCAGCACCGGCAGCTCTTTCTCCGGCAGCAAACCGTAACTGTTGAGGAAGGTCTCCACATCTGTGGCAAAGAACTCCTCGTTTAAGTGCTGCATGCATGCCAAGAAGTTCCCGAGCAGTTCGCCTGCCTTGTAGACCAAAAGCGTAGGCAACACCTCATCTGAGAATCTCTCAGCGGCACCTGAGGAAACGGCGTCAATCCTGCAGAACTTAACGGTGGGATATTCTGCGGCCAGACAGTCGAGGCAGTTGTTGAGCTCTTCGCAGCCTTTGATTCCGATCTTGTAGATGTGGACCACCACCACCGTGCTGTGATGTTCCTTCTCGATGACTTCCAGGAAGGCCTCCCCGCTGTCCAGGTCGTGGACTCCTTCAAACTTGGGACCAAAGCTGAGCTTGTCGTGCATCTCCTGCATGCAGCGCTTTCTGTATTTTTTAAGACAGCCCTCGTCTTCTTCCTTGAGCATTTCATACTCTTGCACGCTCATCTGGAAATAATTACAAATGGGATTTTGCAGGATTTCATCTTCTCTGCTATTTTGTCTTCAAAAGGGATCGTATGTACCTTGCGGTTAAGATTTGCCCTGGATTCCTCCTTTGTCCGATGAGGGGAGGACATTTGTCGGAGCAGTTCCCGTTTTGCGGGAGGCAGGTTTTCCTGCTCCATGCTCTCCAACTTGAACCTCCTCCAGTCATTGATAACACCCTTGGGACCTTTTGAAAGATCCACAACGAGGATTCAGCTATTGCTAGCCATCGAAAATGAGTCCCATTCATTTTGAAGTGTACTTGACACTTGACACAACATTTGAGTGAATCCCACACTGAGCGCACAATCATTTTTAAACATTGTTTTACTCACCCGTGTGGGTTGCCGTTTCTTCCAGGTCAATCTGGTCACACATGTTTCTGTGTAAAAAAAGGAAAAACATGATGCTGACAAGACGAACTCATTCACTATGTTTTATATGCAAGACCATATTGGAATAGCGCTTGAATATACTCCAGATTTGCTTAGAGTTAGTTAGATTGCGCGTGATTCCGAGGATATTTAATTAAATTAATGCTGTCTAAGAGGATTAGTTGACTGTAGCGGGTCTCTTGGTGGCTTTGTGAGTTCTTACAGATACTGTTTTTACAAAGAAGATTGCTACTGCGTGAAATATGAAACCTAGTTACAATATGTTGCAAACATTTTTAAAGTATGTCTTTGTAGAAAATTGGTGGATGTTAGATTTTTCTGTCACAGCAAATGTTTTTTCACAATGAATTAAATTGTTTCAATGAGTTTGGTCTTCCTGCATCTCTAAAGCTGGCTGATATCAGGTCTTTGTCACTGGGAAAGATTGGTCTTGACTAGTTCTAGCTGGAACACGTGCCCAAGTCTTGTATGAATGCGTCGTTGTTTCATTTCTGGATGTGCATGTGTGTTTCAAAGAGACAGATACACAGTCAGTTCTTTGAGGAAAGATGAACCCATGACACTGGAGCAAAATAATTTGCTCTTTGTTATCAGAGTTTGTTGAAGACTACATTTTGGAGCGCAGCTTCCACAATTTATGGGTTATTTAAATCTCTCCGTATGATTCTAAATGTTATAAGTCAATTCAAAATTTTCAATTTAAAGTGGTTGAATAAAAGAGAAGCATTAGTTTGATGTTCCCCAGAATAAAAGTAAATATATTGTTCAATATGTTGAATAATTATTGACGTACAGTAATACTCAAGTCAAATTTGAAATCGGAGTCTTACCTTTCACGCCAATATCTTGAAGTAACTTCACAGTGGTCTGCACCCGATTGACTTGACAGAATTGTCTGTCGCTGCTTGTTGTGAGTTCTGTCCAGCCAATGAGCGCAGCTCTAATGAGGATTTCAAAAAAGACGCTATAGACCTAACGGAAATAGATCCTAAGAGGATTTCACTTCAGGAATTAGAAGCCTCTACTTGATGCAGGCCCAACTACGAGAGAGATACAGGGGGAGAGAGAGAGAGAGAGGGAGGGAGAGAGAGAGAGAGGTGGAGAGAGAGAGAGAGAGAGTTTCATTAATATTTTCTTTCATAGTTTTCCCCTCTTGACATATCACACGCTCAAAATGAACAAGAGTTGACTGATGCAAAAGCTAGCTAGCGTGCACAATAGGTCTTCAAATTTTAAATTTGTAATTCACTGAAGTGTCTGTGAGGCGTTCCAAAATTCACATCATAAACACATGACAAACTTATAAAACATAAAGCACCTCTAGCTAGGGATGTTTCATCACGCGCCTTCTCAAAAGAAAAATGGCGCTGTTGTCTCTGAGCTGTATCCAATGTCTTTGCCTTGCTCTCGCTCATGTAATTAAAACTAAATATTAGACCACCTTTATTGTTATGATTACATTGTATATTGTGCTCCAAAACTGCAACAAATGTTAAATGACAGTGTTATTTAAAAGTGAGTAAAACTTGGTCTTTGCAAAGGTGGACAGAGGACCATTCGACATTTGATGGACATCATTATATTGTCAAAATGATCTGGATGATCGTTGTCCACCACAAACAGCAGATTTAAATACATGAAAAAAGTTCAACAATGACATTTGTCTTCATTGGCCCACTTGTAAAACGAGTGATGAATCGTTTTCTGAATGAGCTTGTGCAATTGTCTGACTTCTGTGTCGTCTTTCTGCCCTTTTGCGTCCTGTAGTTATTGGCTTAAAGGATTAGCAGACTTTTTAAATTCAGCCACACAGTGCATGTCAGGTGGGGTTTTCATCATCTCGTTCTCTTACTAAGTACTGGAGATGCTTAAATTGGAAGAGAGTACAGCAGATTATTTAGCTGGGAATGTTCCAAGACCTGAAAATACATCATAAGCCTTGCTCCAATAAAAAATAGATTTTTAAACATTTGCATGGATAGTTTTTGTTTTTTTCTTAATTCCACTTATCAACATCTCTAATGCTCATAAAACGATGACTCGCTCACCTCCTTGATGACTCCACTGTATTATTCTGTTATATAATGACACTAGAGGTCAGCACTTTACCTTTGTGCGTCAGAGCTCAGGGACTCTTTATGAAAGACATTCAACCATTTAATAGTCTCAGCATTGGTTGTATTGTTTTTTTTTTTTATTCTCAATGATGAGTCGCAATTGTCAATGACAACAAACTCTTAGTGCCCATAATACAAATTCAGTAGAACATTTACTTTTCTTCATATGATTGTAGTTTTGTGTTGGACAGTATTGTTGATGCTTTGTTATGGCCTAAATCCTCATAGGTGGACGGGATTATATTTGTTTTCTGTCATTCTGTCCACACAGTCCACTGGGAGGAGCTACAACAACACAAAAACAAACTATTGTAGAGGACTGCAGTCATGCACGAAAGGAGTCATGAAGGTTCAAAAGTGATGGGGGTCACATTCAGGGGCCTCAGAAAATCAGATTTTTTTTTGTGGCACTCAATGTATTTATTTATGTATGTATGTATTTATTTATTTATTGAGAACAATTTTAGTGTTTGGCCCCAGGCTGACATAAAAACCAATGTTTGTGTTTATCAAGCTCAGTATTTTAAGTAGAAATAATCTAAACTCCAAACCTTGAACTTCCTGCTAAGGGTTCACTCTATACTTCACTTCCCCTTCAGTCAGTTTGTTAGAGCCCGGCTTTGGAAATGTGCGTCTTTTTCTTGTGGTCACCATTGAATGTCCGAAAATGTCTGATATCACCGAGTGACAGTTTAGTTGAACAAATGCAAGCAATGACGTAAAATAAACAAATCCATCAGTTCCTTTTACGACATCGACATTTTTCCGGTGGGCCACTTTCATTTCCTGTTAACCCTTTTCAAGGAGGAAGTGAACATTGTAAAAGTGAGGGATAACCTTTGGAGAGTAATTTACAGACTGTAAATATTTTTTTCCAGTTAAACAATGTCTCATTTCTTTCTACAAGATTTCACACAATGAGTTTGTTACTATTATAACAGTGATTTACAGCCACATATGCCAATAAAAATCCATTGCTTATAAAGCTCTCTACTTAAGTAAACTATTTATACTCCTTGTTTGGAAAGGTTTGGGATAAACACAACTAGCGGCCAGCTGTTTTACACAAATTTATAGTGTGAATGAATTTTGTATAAGCAAAATGATCTGAAGTGGCAAATGTCACAATCTCAGGTGTAGCCTTCCAAAATTGCAACGATGACGTCGCCAACGCATATCCTGTTTGTATCAAAGAACAGATACCATACAGTTGTTCCGGAATATTTTTGAAACCTGTCCCCAGACATGTTGTGACAACACGTCACACATGTCATGGAAACATTTGGCCAGGTAAAACTTGCCAAAGGCGGCTGGTGATGAACAATATCCTTGTTGTTATTATGCACAAAACATCCGTCAACTAGGTCTTATCAGTACCACTGTCTTGTTGTAACAATGTACTCATTTATGGAATTGAGTTAGCAAAAATTGCCTGTGAATGTGCTTTCAAAATTAGTCATCAATACCCTGTGAACTATTTTCATCATTTTTTTGCATCACTCTGGAATTTCTGATGTGAAACCTGCTGTATAGCTGAAGTAATGCCCTTGACCAATTTTTCATCCATTTGCAGGATGTACGAAGCAATGGGTCATAATACTATTCTTTTTAGTGACTAAAATGTGTTCCTGTGTTACTCGACTAGTTTTCTTCTGTCTCAAGTTCTCACATGAAACCAAGTCGCCATTAGTTCCTCATACGTTCGTCCGTCAAACCTCAATGAGATACATTTTTCAAAAAAGGAAACGTACGGACTGCAGCATCCATTTTCTAAAACGATATCATCAATAAAAAGTTAACCATGGTCATTTTAGGTTTTTATTTTTATTCCCATCTATGTTATGCACAGTCATTTTTTAAGTGCTCTATAAATAATATTGTGATGAGTCATCTTAGCATAAGTTACAAAAGAAATTGTGTTCCATGATTCAGGTATAAGTGTTGCTACACACCGGAAGTTACCAACTTTGGGAAAACAAGGGAGACACCAAGTCAAATAGTTGACATTCCCAAGTCATTTGTGATAGATACCATGTCATAGTTTCAACAAAGTAGAACACAGTCAACTATTTTTATGAATCGGGTCAAACATGAAGTAGATTTGTGTAGCACTGAGGCACCTGGAGGATCGCCAACCGTAGTACTTCCATAAAAGCAACAAAGCATTATGATGAGTCAGCGTTCTGTACATTAAGGTGATCTCATACTTACCGTATGTCTGACTTTTACAGACTAATTATCTGGCTTAACCTGTTTAAATTGGGCAGATTACAATGACTTTCCTGTCATGTCTTGTTTTCTTGAGTGTCTTCTGCATGTTTTGCTCATTAGTTTTTGTTTCTCGTCAGCCCGCTCACTCATCTAAACCAATCTTAACACTCGTTCCTTGTTCGGTGTTTCGTTTTTTGTTTCATCACTTCCGTCCACTAGTTTCTTTCAGTCCTTCATTGTTTTTTCTTCTTGCCAATTTGTATCTCTCCATGTCATGAGAACGTGACAACTGGTAGCAGTTTTCAATGAATTAGACCAATTGTTTTGTTTATAAAAAAAATCCTCCTCCAGTTGGATGCCTCAGTACTTTTTTCTTTGCAAAGTAAGAATAAATTGAAGAATCTGAATATGGATTTTTCTTACACCTGAGACACACCAATGAATAATTTGAATGTGTCACCCCCGCGCTCACGTTTACCCAGGAAACCTTCAATAAGTGACTCAAATGAAACTGCTGTGATTTATCAAACAATGACATCATAGGCATCTGTCCTAAGTTAGGGTGAATGATGCCAAAAGACCTCAATTAGAAACTTGAAAAACATACACCCACACACACAGGCACTCGGGAAAATAGTCACATGGTGTCATACAACAGTTTCTAATAACTCTTTCATTGAGTGATTGTTATCAGAAATACAAATGAAAATGTGAATACTGTGTAACTCAAAGCTTTCCAGGAAAAGGATCATTTAAGCAACCGCATAAAAAAGGCACCTACCCTCCAACACCTACAAAAAATGGACTTCTTGGAGCAGGGCGACCAAGTGCAGCTTGGACCAGCTTGGTTTATTGAAGAAAACAAACTAACAGACTCGGCAAACTGACATGACTTATGCAACAAAAGAACAAGACGACTGACCGACAGGGCCGTGAAACAAAGACATTAATGATCCGACGGGGAGTGAGGGGCACACAGGACTTAAGTACACCACAGGTAACAAGAGGCAGGTGAGAATGATCATGGGCACACAGGAGGGGTGGGGAGGGGAGGGGCGAGCACACAGACAGAAACCATGACAACAGACACATCGTAAAACGGCTGGGGACGAGACGTGACACTTCTCGATATTTCAACAGTGTATTATTATATATGTACATATATAATATTCCCCCAAAAGCTCAAAAGGTAGAACAAGAGTGAACTCTGAACCCTTTCTGTGATGATTTAAACATGACATGTAAATGACGCCAAAGTTTTATTGAGTCATTCCAGTGTGCATTTAATAGAGTAAAATGAGTTCCAGGATGTGGTGAGATGTTGGTTAAGGGGTAAACTGGTCATCTCGAATCCCCTCAGTCCAATCCAAGTGACCAGTTACTCGCCATGCTGTCATGTTTTGTGAATTTCCCTACTGTGGGGTCATAATCATCCATGACTTTCATTTGACCTTTGCTATTTTCCAGAATCCAGATTGTATCGCTAACCTTAGAATGACTTTCTGGATGATTTGACATGGCTTGATCAACAAATTAGAGAGAATTGAGGTGTCACGCGATGTGGATGGGTCACTGCCAGAGCTTGGAGTGTTCACGGCAGCTGGCATGAGCTCAAAACCCATTGAAGACCACACCTGCAAGGCTTCACGTACTCTAACACCTTTTTGTGGCTCCTTCCCGCCATGCCTAATCTGGTTTCAGAGTTACAGAGAAACAAAATACTCGAGTTTCCTGAGAACCTTCAATTTACAGCCGGCATTTCCTGATCCTGTACCAGAATGCTACGTAACGCCGTGTAATGAAATAATAACACTCTTGGCCAAAGTGACAATCTGGAAAGCCAACAATGTGCACACACACAATTAGGTCATTTTCATGCCGTGATGGAGCAAGTATTTGTGAAAGGGAATCCTACGGAGGACAAAGACCTGCAGGCGGAGGAGGCCAGCGAGGCAGTTGAAAAGACAACCGATGCACATGACTTGATTATTGTCTTTTGTTTTTTTTGCCAAAGTAACAACCCGGAGTGAACGGGAGAAAGTCAAAGTGTTGTCCGTTTGTATTGATGGGAAAATGTGGCTGTCATCGTTTGTGTCGAAAGGAGGAGGCTGGGCCGTGGCCTGACTCACGACTCTGTGCCGACAGTCACGTCAACATACTTTGTTTAATTTGGAGCGAGACCCAAAAAAATAATTGTCTTATATTGCCAGCCCCTGTCGCTGACATACCATTTCCTCTTAGTTGCCGTTTCCTTTCACATCATGTCCAGTAAAAACGATGGAGCATCTTTCCCGGTCAAACGTTTGTCCAAACATGGACTTTTTCGGAAATGTTCCCGAAAGCCTGAATAAAAGGCGGTTTCTTGAAACGTAGTAAGTGCTCCTAAAAATTCAGATGAAATTTGTGTTAAATGCAAATGCATCTTATGTTCAATTAAATACACCACACTCAAAGTAAAAAATTGGATTGACCCACTAACTTGGGTCAATTCGACCCAACTTTGGATTATTATGAAATGTAACTCAAAATAACATCAGAAATATCATTTAATGATGAGAAATACTTTACATCACACGTGAGCCACATTAAAGTGCCACTATTTCATTGTCTACAGTAGCCTCGTGGTCCAGATCATAACATATATTATGGAACAGTAAAACAGAAGAAAAGTCATACAAGCAGCTCTCGGTCTTAAAATACAGTAAAAAACAAAACAAAACAAAACTATGATGGAATTGTAAACTAGCTTTCAAGTATCAGGTTGCAGTTCTTGAGGTCTTTCATTCATTATAAATAGTATAAATACTTTTTTTTTTTTTTTTTTAATTAAATAAATAAATAAATAAATAATTTGTTCAACCAAATACAAAAAATAGAGATGT
Source organism: Syngnathus floridae (assembly GCF_059516105.1). Lineage (NCBI taxonomy): Eukaryota > Metazoa > Chordata > Actinopteri > Syngnathiformes > Syngnathidae > Syngnathus > Syngnathus floridae. The sequence continues at coordinate 13,534,233 of NC_142425.1, forward strand.
TATAGTTCACTAGTCCTTTCTTTCAAAACGACTGTGGGGTTCAGGTCACCGCTTTGTGATGGGGATGAGCTGGAGTTGATGACGATGGCGCCTGTATCTTCAATGTCGGGCACGTGAAATGAGGCCACTGGGCAGGGACCCCGCACATTATTACACACAAGCCTCTGCAGAGATGCCGTGTTGACAATATCAAATCCTACACTGCCTCCAAAGGTGCTGGGCTTCCAGTATTCTGGGGAGCAGATGGGGTTCCCCATCAAGCCTTTGAGTGAGAAAGGAGCCCCCATCTCCACCATGGTCTCCCCAAAGATGGCATTGGCTCTGGGTTTTTCCACAAGTAGACCCGGGTAGAGCTCCACGGCGTCGACATCTCCGTACATCTCTTCGAGCACTGCTGCCATTTCTGTTTCCCCTGTAGGAGGCGCAAGGAGGAAATATTGGAATTTAGTAGTCGTCAATCTGGTTCATGGAAGATTGTCTGTTTCATTTTTAGACTGGATACATGTATTTATAGAAAGGAGTGGTCGATTTAGCATTCGGCGTTCCTCCTCCGTTCGTCAAATAACCATGTTAGGTTAATTGAGGAAAATAATCTTTCTGTCTTACTCATGCGTAGTTTTCGTTCCGCTCTAGCAAGTACCCACTTCCTTTTGTTTACATCTTGTTGTTAAATCTGTTTATCTCAATTTGAGATGAACACGGAACTGATAAAAATACTCGGCATACGTAAGACGATGTCGCTAAGCGCGTGGTATTTTCGACTTAGCAAGCGTGTAGTATTTTCAATGCGGCAATAATGTCACCTTGCTTAAGCTTCCTGTTGCTGTAGCGGTCACAGACAACGGTACTAAAAAAAAAAAAAAAAACCCAACCTCACCTGTCAAGTCCTCAAAAGACTTGTACGGAGTCATAGAGAATCTTTTCCTGTAGGCGTTCAAAGACTGGTAACGCATTTGTCTGCTGCCCTCAATGGATTTAACGGCCACGTACAGAATCGGTGCTGGGACGTTACGACCGCCGGCAACCTACAAAAATAGTAACAGAAAAGCTGTTATGCATAAAGTATCATCACTGTCGATAATGATGTCATTGTTGGGAATAAAAAAACCTACCCGTCCAGCTATCTGCTTGGTGAAGGACTCCACCAGGTTGGCAATGCCGTGCTCAGTCACTACCGAGGTGTTGAAGACAAACTGTTTGTAGTTGTAGTTTTTCTCCTCGATGTGGAAGGAGTCGGGCATCAGCGGGTGCCAGTGGTACAAGGTGTTGAACTCGGACGCAATTCGGTTCTGGTATTGGAAACGCTGGCTGAACAGCAGCTCGGGATCAAATTTCAGCTTGAAGTTATAGCCGCTCAGGTGCTGCACGTAGTCCTCGATCACAATCTTGATGGTTTCTCCTGTTGGCCGGACAATCGATTCAGGAAAATTAGATAACGAGGAACATTGTCAAGGTTAAAATAAAAAGCCCCATTGTATGCAACAGAGTCTGAGGTGGGTGATTGGTAAAACCCATTGTATAACTTCAGTTGAATGAGCTTACCTATCAGAATGAGCCGCGAGGTCTGAAAGAGTCTTTCGTCATCCCAATAAGGGTGGACTTGCTTCAAAACGTCACATACGCGGTTGTGTTCCCGCAGCCAAATGGTGGCGTACATCATCAGACCGGGGACCAGGCCGAAAGCCTCGTGACCCACGGCAAAGCGGTGAGAGTCGGGGACATGAGGAGGGTAGTGCATATCGACCCCCACGTCCTTTACTGTAGGAGGATACATCTCCCCATCCAAGATCTGTAGTTAGAGTCAATGAAACGTGAGACACTTGTGCAGTTAAGGGATTCTCGTGACACACCGGCTCCACATGTACCTGATGTTTCAGTTTGCCGTCCTTGAAGAGCCTCAGTTTGTGTTGCTTGTCCAGGGTGTCTCCATAAATGTGGCTGAGGTCCACCTGAAAAAAAAACCCATATAAATATAACATCTGAAACCTGAAGATATTCATCCCACGAGATAAAAGCAAGCTGTAGTCTTACCCCGTGACCTTTGGCCAGTGTGAAGGCAGGGCCTCTCTTCATGTCCGTTTTAAAGAACTGGTGTGTAAAGTGCTGCGCGAAGAATGCAAACATAAGGCTGCTGCCCTGTGGATCAGGGATGAAGTTTCTCCTCATCAGTAGCGTCTCGGCGAGAAGCTTCGCATCAGGGAGCTCCTTTTTACCTGGATGAAGCATGGACACCAGTCATTCAAAGATTCCACTCAAATGCTTTTTTGTTGAAAGAACCTCACTTGGCCAGTTTTTTTTTTTTTTAACCTAATCCCATTCAGAGAGCCCAATTCCCATTTTACAGGATGACTTCTTCTGATGTAATGGGACTCAGCCACCCACCCCTTGCCGAGTATTCAGGAATCTAAGAAAACAGGTTTTCGAGCCAGAGAAAAAAAAAAAAAACACTCACCAACGACTCCCATAGGAGTTGGGCAATCATTTGGAACCGGAGGGAGGGCTCTTGTATAGTAGGAAAGGTTGGAATAAGCTTCCCAGTTTTTATAATCGTAATCCGCGTTGTAGGTTGGAGGGCTGTCGATCATGTGGGAGCGAGCTAGAAGAAGAAGAAAAACAATGGCTGTTAGTCTTGATTTATCGCGATAGCGTCTCCTGGCTCTACTCAATAGACTTACATGTCAGAACATATTTCATGATGGCATTTCGGAGGAATGAGATGTTATTGATGATGTTCCAGAAGCCCTTGAAGTGGGTGAGAAGATAGTGGACTGTGTTGGGAGTAGGTTTCAGGAGCACCTTTAACCGGGTGAGGAATTCAGCTGTAAAGATCCGAGACAAACGTTAGTCAGTCGGAAAAGAAACGATTTCCAAGTCGATGAGATATCTTGATGTACTCACGTGTGGTGCAGTTTGGACCGTAATAGCCGGTACGTGTGCAGTCGCACTCATAAGCGTCAGATCCCAGGGCTGTGCAAACACCTCTGTTCTGGCATGGCTCTGAGCAGCATAGGTTACCTGAGAAACACCAAGAGGGAAAGTCAACCATGAAACCCACAGAAGCACACTCATGCGTTAAATCAAGTCGATTTATGACTTACCTCCTTCACATACAAGACAACCAAGAGACAAGAACACAAGCGTTAAAGTGGATTTGTTCATACTCCAAAGACTTTGCATGAACTTTTTTTTCTCTTCCTTGTCAGCAGCACTGCTCTCCACCTTCCCCGCTGTTCTTCCTCTCCGAGAGTTGAACGTTAGAACGTCCCATCCTGCGCACGGGAGCACCTTTATAGCGCTCGTGGGTGACGTCATTAAACGCTCATGCAGACATCCAAGTCAACCCACTCGTTTGATTTTCAATTGGTGTGAGTCATCTTATCGCATAGTATCGCCCCCTCACTATAATTGAATTATTCAGACAAATAACAATTGTTGTATTGTATTATATTGTGTTTTTCTTGTTTCTTAAAATAAATGGCAGATTTTTTTCTCTTTGCTTTTTTGGATGGCACTACAGATACGTTTGTGTACAATTATGAACTTTCACAGGACAAAAAAGAAACATAAGAAATGCTTGGTATGTGGTGAAAAAGACCTAAAGGCATAGTTGGAGGTGATAACCGTGAAAAGTTCACTAGGTTCGTGTTGAGGTAGTGAATTGATGGCTTTTGGAAGTAGTGAGTCGCGCCCCCAAGTGGATGCAGCAGCCAAGACGCATTGTGCGTAATTGGAGCGCTGCTGCGTACTAACTTTCTCTGTCTAAATTCACCTTTGTTGTCTCACGTCGACGACGCTAGCGTCTCTTTTTCATGATCAATGTTTTGTGTTTTTTGAAAAGTTTCCGTGTCGCTCCCGTTCAAGTGAACGCTGGTTCTCCGCGTCAAGCGCCGCCTCCCTCCATGACTACGGTGGAATGAGTGATCGCTCGATTGGCATGACACTACTGTTTTTCAGGCTTTATGAACTCGTAACATCTTATTTCAGGTATGTTTACTTTCTTTTCTCTCATACATTTATGTTTTTTTTTGGCCATTCATGAGACTGGCGCACTGGTAAAAAGTATATTTTGTGGTTGTAACTGCCGTTTACGCAATTTTGGATAACAAGGAAACTAAAGTTTAGTAACTTCAGCCCCGAATATTAAACCTTTGTTGTTGTTGCCGTGATCTATTTTAGCCCGGATCAGATGATATTAGATGATAAGTATGCACGTCGTTGTTCTTGTTATTTTGTCTAAGAAACTCTTCAACGTCATATGAAGCCGCGTTTTATTATGTAAATAATCTTACAATCTATGACATGTCCAGCCGGGGAAAAAAAGAATCAGACAGAACTTGTTAGAGTGGACTGCAACAGGCGTGAATGGAGTAGCTATGGATCACGAACTTGTACCGATGGCTCGAGGGAATTGCCCAATGCCCAGAACTTGTGTGAAAATGTCTATAATTCATTGCGTTTCTCTTTAATTCGATTTTATTTGCATTGAGCCAAATAAAAAAAAACAAGGTTGTTGTGCTGCTTTTTTTTTTTAAATTAATTAATTAATTTATTTATATGTATTTTTATTTTAGAATAATGACTCATGTTTAGTACCCCAGTGTTTATTTCGTATCAGTAGGCTACTTTGGGGAAAGGAATAATTTTTCCCCAACCTATAGAAACCTTTGAGTGAAGCAATATTTGGTGTTGGACAGCCATCTGCCTCAACTCTTGTGTTACAGAAGAAAAAAATGGAAAGGCATTGTGACGACTTCAACGAATACACACTGTAAATGATGCTTACAACCAATGATGTAGCTGTCAATCAACCAAATGATCAATCAATCAATAGACTCATCTGTACTATGATAAGCCACTAGAAAACATACAGGATTTAAAAAGTATCAGTGTTTGCTCACATCAACGAGCCATGAGTAACAAATGCAATGCGGATACTTTGTCACTTGAGGAAATCCTCGAAGTCGTTAGTGATGACATTTGGCTTGCACTCGCACTTGCTGTGTGGTCTCCTGCTTTAAAAAGCACGTGCTTCACATTTACGATGAGTTCACCACTATGATGGCAAGTGCATTTTTACACATTGTATCTTTAAACATCTTAAATGCTAGTGCATGCTGTTGAGTTTTCAAGATTTGAAGCACTACTGCAAATATTTGAAGAGATCCAAGTATAAATGTGATGCAGGGGACCGACGCTTTTGAAAATTGCCGACTGTGCATTTTTGTTGCCTCTTTTGCGTGATTACTGTGGCTTTTATTGACACACACGCACACGGAGCCCTGCATGCGCTCTTTGTATGCTGCTGAACAAGGGCCAGAATGACCTGGCACTTGTAGAATTTGGATCAGTGAGGCAAAGTACGTGACGGTTTGGATGACCACGGAATCTTCCTACGTGCTCCCAGTCTCATCACCCATGGCACTCTGCCGAATCGATGGGAACTGATGAGACAACACTGAATTTAATTCCCCAGACGCACATACAAATCTGAAATATTCAAATAAATATAACAACAACAAATATAACAAATAACATCTGATGTGTTAAAACATGAAACTGATTGGTTTCAATTTACAGGCTCAAACGGAGTAAACTGAGGACTGAGATGTTCTTCTCCTGAACTCCATCTTGATAAAGGCTTCCATCATTAACTTAAAACCATGGCATCTCATATAATTGTGGGTATTCGTGTTTTATTTACGTTTTTTGTTGTTGTTGTTGCATATGTGATAATATGTGAAATAGACAGACTAAGCTCCCTTAGCATTTTGGGGAATTTGGTAGCTTTTATTGAATGCTTTTTTCATCACTCTTTTCCCCATCTTATTTGATTTTCTTCTTGCTAAGCTGGTGGCATTATATAATATGACTTTGATCCTGCATTTCAGGTGGAGCAACAATTTTCCCACAAGTTCACGGTGACAGTTGTTGGAGCCGAGAGTGTCACTAAGGGAAAACTTGGGGACTTGTGTGAGTCTGCTATGTGTTTTTATGAAGTAACACTCATTCCGCAACAGATACAGTGTATACAGTAGTGAGCACATTTTGGACCAAGCGTCATAAATCCAAAAAAGAGACCACCCGGGATCATGATGTCTATCAATTTCGGTGCAGGCACAGCATTTCAAACCAAAAACACCTTCTCATACCTGCGAGTGAATCATTGTCATTTCACATCTCATTCATGCAATAACAATCTGCTTTACTATTTTCCCGTGTGTGTGTTTGCGCAGTGGACACACCAGATCCATATGTGGAGTTGTTCATCCCAACAACCCCAGGCAGCAGGAAGAAGACCAAGCACATAGACAACAATGTCAATCCAAAATGGAACGAGACGTTTCATTTCATACTAGACCCCAACCTGCAGAATGTCCTTGAGGTTGGAATTGTTTGATATTTTTTGGGAAACAGTCTTGCCATTAATGGTGATCTGAGATAATAATATACTTCGACTTGTTTACTCAGGTCACATTAATGGATGCCAATTATGTGGTGGACGAGACTCTCGGGACTGCCTCCTTTGACATCTCCAACCTCAAAGTTGGCCACAAACAAAAGGAGACCTTGCTCATTGGCAAAGTGAGCCTCAACACGTCAGACTGTCATGTTGGGTTTTGTACTTCTCAAATATGCGTGTTTAAACAACACTTGCACTTGGTGGAATTGAATGACATGTCTTGTTTTTGTTTTGATAGGCAACCAAGGTCTACTTAGAGATGTTCCTGGAGATATGGTAAGGTTTTTCCTTTCCTTTTTTTTTTTTTAGGTCTAGGCCATGCCCATTTCATAATCAATAAAGAGGTTCCAAATGTTGATTTATTTTTTTGACCACAAAAGCATCTTTAGTTTGAGTAAAATGCACGTCTCTGTGCCTCCAGCACCAAATTGGATCTACGGTTCAGCCTGGCTTTGTGTGACAAAGAGAAGCAGTTCCGACAGAGGCGGCGAGAAAGAGTCATGCTGGGCATCAAGAAGCTGCTCCACATGGAGAAGCCTCAATTCCTTCCCAGTTCACCGGAACAGGTGTTTAAAACTAGAATTTGTATCAATATGTCGGATTTTGGAAAGAGGAACAAAACATGACACTGTACAATAATTAACAATATTGCTAATGCCTTAAACATTGTGTTCTTGTTCCTTGCACAAAGTTGCTTGGCCCGTGTGTATTTTCTGTGATGCCCTTGAGGCCGCCTGTAATCTGCAAGTGTTCATCCTGTCCAGGAAGTTCTTGAGGAATGAGATAGCCCGCTGCTGTCTTCACTTGTAGCAATGTCACAACGTGACACCTTTTTTTTTCAGAAGGTTTCTCGGAATAATGTTGGACTTTTCAAACATCTGTTCATGACATCAGCACATTACTGGCACACCAAGCAATGGCCAATCCATCATGAGGAAATAGTGGAATATTTCTGACGGGATTTAGATTAGCTTTAGGTTATGAAGGCAGAGAAAAGAAGTTGTAAGGATGAGATTGTTTGACGCAAACTGATGACGCTCCTCTCGTGTGCGGGACAGGTACCCATCATCGCTGTCTCGGGTTCAGGAGGTGGCTTTCGCGCCATGGTCGGCTACTCGGGTGTGATGAAGGCCCTCTTTGAGTCTGGAGTTCTAGATTGTGCCACTTATATTGCCGGTCTTTCCGGATCCACCTGGTAGGTAGTCCAAAGATGGCCCAGATTTCAATAACAAGCTCACTGACATTTGTTGCCAATAATAACTTGTTTTGGAGCATTCTGGTAACTCAAAGCATCCCTATCTCTTTTGCAACTTTCATGTGTTATATTAAAATAAATGCATCTCAACTCTCTCTAGGTACATGTCCAGCCTCTACTCGCACCCTGACTTTCCAAACATAGGTCCAAAAGAGATCAACAAGGAGCTAATGAAGAGAGTTAGCAGTAACCCATTGAAGCTTTTGCTGCCCCAACACATAACCAACTACATCCAAGCCTTGTGGACCAAGAAGGCTTCTGGACAGCCAGTGACCTTCACCGATATCTTTGGTATGCTTATCGGGGAAACACTCATACCTGCGGTAAGAGTCAATGGATTTTTTTTCCTGGAATATATCATGAACTTCCACTACATCAGTCCATGTTTTTCTTCTCCTTAGAGGATGGACATCAAGCTAAGTGACATTAAGGAGAAAATAAACCAGGCCCAAAGTCCTCTTCCTCTCTTCACCTGTCTGCACGTTAAGCCTGATGTTTCCGAGCTCATGTTCGCAGGTAAATATTGTCTTCGGAGCATTATCAAACTTAATATCCCCTTCAGACATTTTCTTTCTAAAACGTGACGAGCACGCATTACGTCTCGACTCTTCTGACACAACCAAATAGCCTGGTGTCAACGGATGGCTTAGCAATTTTCCATAGCAATAATCACTATAACAATGGTGTCAGTGTACATTTGCGTGCATTTCTGTGTCTATTTTTAGTCACATGCATGCAACGCTTGTTGTATATCGTGCAAGCCTGAACAAATATGTCATGATAACAAGCCTCACTTGACTTTCATGTAACCTGTATGGAATAACCCTCTTTGTTGGCCCCGAGGCCCCTATCAACTAAGAGCCCAACATCAGACATCAAGTCTTCCTGGAAACCAGTGTTACCCACTATTATATTGTCCATTTTAATTCTAACGCAAGAGGCAAGCTCCATCCTTTACCATTCATACCTGTAGATAATTAAAAATCTTCAATTATAATGACGTGTCTTTGGAATGTGAGAGGAAACCGGAGAACCAAACCTTTCTGTTACCGGTACGTCTTCGGCTTCCTCCCACATTCCACAAACATATCTAATGGGCTAAGTATGTATGTGCTCCGTGATGGACTGGCAGTCAATCCAAGGGCGTCGGCTTGCTTTCGGCCGAAATCATCCGAGAGGCACGATAACCAAAAGCACGAAAGCCTCGGCCAGTCAATCGGGTCCAATTTGTAACGTTTCAAATCGGCCACAGTTGACAGAGCAGACGCACAGCCGCCAAACATTGAGACTATTTTGGGGGGGGAAGAGTCATTGAGTGTGCTTTGGCATTTGAACAGACAGTAGCGTTGCACGGTAGCAGCATTTGGGCTGAGTCAGCACTAGCAGACAAACGCGGAGTTCTAAACTGCCCCTTTGCCAAGTTAACTTGGGAATTGACTTGCAGACTGGGTGGAGTTCAGCCCGTATGAAATTGGAATGGCAAAATACGGCACCTTCATGGCACCTGACTTGTTCGGAAGCAAGTTCTTCATGGGGACAGTTGTGAAGAAATGCGAAGAAAACCCTCTTCACTTTCTAATGGGTGAGAAAAGTGTGATTGAGAGTATGCCATGGCCTTTATGACTGAAATTCCAAATAATTGTATGTTTGGATTGTGGCAGGTGTGTGGGGCAGCGCCTTTTCCATTCTTTTCAACAGAGTGCTTGGGGTCAAATACACACCAGGAGGCTCCACCATGGAGGAGGAGTTAGGTAAGCGTTTCCCCTCAGTTACGTCTTTCTCTACTCCTCTCCTGTTTCACTTGAATGCTTTGGCTAACTGCTAAGCAGCAATCCAGACTTTCCAGCTCATGCGAGAAGAAGTCTCAAAGCAGGAAAATAGTGGCGCTGATTTTTTTTTTAATCTTCCAAACAGCAACCAATTTTGTTTACTGCTAATCAGAAAAGCAGTGATCCAACTGTGACAATTATTTTCATTAAAGTAAATAACATTAAAGGGGGACATAAAAAAAAAAGAACATTGCAGCTTTCTAGACCATCTATGAAGATCCAATAGATCCATAATCCGATCTTGCGTTCCGTTCTGGCTCAGTGATGGTGTGAATGGTTGTCTGTCTTGACTGGCAACTAATCCAGGGGTTCACCCAAAATCATCTGGGATGGCTTCCAGCTTCCTACGACCCTGCAGTTGTTTTTTCAGCCATTCGGAGCTCGACTTTCTGGTATGTACGTTGGAGCGTTGAGCCTGTGAACAGATGGTCAGCAGCAGCAGCAGAAGCAGACATCACACTGCCGCCACCATGTTTGACTCTTGGCACAATGTTTCAAAGTCTTTGTTTGAAATGCTACGTTAGGTAGCAGGCCACACACCTTGCAAAATGTTCACATTTTGTCTTAGCAGCCCATCGAATATTTCCTCCAAACGTTTTGGGTATCGTCGTATCGTTTCTCGGAAAGTTCTTTTTCCCACCGTGCTGTTTTATTTGCCTTTGAACCGGCTGATCTTTGCTTTGCGTCACGACCACAGACCTCAAATGAGGTTAGTTGTGGGCGCTTTTTTTCACCTCCCTAATTTGGGATGGCTGACCACTTCTGGGAAGGTTCACCGCTGTTGACAGTTTTTTTCCCCCATGTGGATAAATGCTCTGATCATGGTTTCCTCAAGTCCCAAAACCTTGGAAATAGCTTTCCAAAGTTTTTCAGACTTACATTTGTTCTTGGATTTCTGTGGATCGTGGCATAATGTGATTCTTTTTGATAAATTAATGATAATAATAATAATTCCACTTCAATCCACAAAGCCAGAACATTTCATTCACCAAAATCATCCGAATGAACGATTGAGCGCATTTATGTTATATTTTCTTGTTTCTTCACGCAAGTATTTCCACACCTTTCCGGGGCCTTTGAATGTGTTTGTGTGTAGTGATGGTCTTTGTTGTTCCCACAACAGTTGCGAGGTATCAACTTCCAGGGGAATTTCTGATGTTTGTTTAGGTCCAATGCATTTGTTTAGGATGACCTTTGCATGGAGAGGCACAAAGCATTGATAGTGCCAAACGTGTGGAAACTTCTCCGCCCTGTTCAAGAATGGCTTGTATTACATTTCTGCTTTCGTCTATTTTGGGTGTGAGAAAGAATTGTCAAAGAAATGCCAAATCCTTTGGGCACAGTGTTGATGTGCGGAACAATAAGGACCTAATTTAGTCAAGATTTGCGTGTGCAAACTTGATGCCACTCCAAAGAAATACGAGGCTGATCTAATCCAGGGTTGTGAACATTTTTCAAATGCCAGAAACCTAAATGATTGCGACATCTCTTTTCCGCGATACAATTTGAAAGCTTGTAAAGGATCTAAGCACTGACTCGGCGCCAGGACTCCCACCTTATTGCCGATGACTAAACTCTATAGTTGGTCGTATTTCAACGCTCTTTGACAATTCGAGCTGGCCTCTCCCATAGTAGTTATTCAGGTTTGTTACTCAGAATGCATCCAATTTCATCAAACTAAAATGATCATTTCTTTTCAATTTGAACAATGTCTGTTTGCCTCCAATTGCCTTCATTCAAACGACGCCTGTGGTGCTTTTCCAAATGTTTCGTGTCTTCTTTTACAGAGCAGATCAAACCGCAGCACATCGTCGGAGATGACACCATGGACAACGAGGATGAAGTCCGCAGAGGTGAGCTACGATTTGCCATGCTATTTTTTACAGAGTCTGTTGACTTATTAAGATATAGTACGAGGAAAGTGGAAATCCTGACCGTGTGTTTTTCATATCTGTGGCCAACTTTCCATTTGCATGGATTATTACACTCAAAGGCCAATGTCCACACAACATTGTGTGCCATCTCACCATAAAAATGTGGCATGAATAATGAATAGAGCAAATGAGAAAGAACATTTGGCCTTTGCTCCAAATAGTCTCACTACATACATTGTACATTTCATCAAACCATTCAAATGTTTTGAAAAAGCCAATGAAATTTCTCCCCATATCTTTTGAATAATGGCCACGTTTCTTTGAAAATATCGACAAGCTTTTCAATTTTCTTCTCAAGCTCTCTGTTCTGTTCTGTTCTGTCTCCTGTGGATGTGCTATCTAACTTGACTTTGAAAAACATGCTGGCGGTCAGGTGGCACAGAGAACCAGGAGGCCGATGACGAGTATCATCGCACTGCTCAGGCCAGCTGGGTTCAACGGATGTTCACGTCGCTCTTCAGTGACTCCGCTTTGTTCAACACCAGAGAGGGCCGCGCCGGCAAGGTGACCCAAATCACAATATTGTCACCGTTCCGCCCACATGGCAATAGAAATTTCACCTCGTCACTTTTTTGTTTTCAACAGGTGCATAACTTTATGTTGGGTCTGAACCTGAACACCAGCATGCCTTTCTCTCCTCTCAACGGGCTCAACCGCTCTGCAGCTACACCCGACGAAGAGGTGGATGCTGTCACAGGTTATACAAACAAGCAATGTTTATTTTTCTTTCTTCTCTTTTACCACGCAAATGCGCACGTTCTACATTCCGGCCACATTCGAAATAACCACTCGCTATCTTATTCATTTGATTGGCGATCATTTAAGGGAAAAAAATCGAAAAATCCTTTTTTTAAATTCATAATAAGAGGCTGCTTGTTTTTCAAGTTTGTCCATGCCAACAAATGTGACACTCCTATCTATATTAGGCATTTATTCCAGTCTTGTTTGCCTTAATTGTACCTTTTCAGACCCGGATGAGTTTGACCGTATCTATGAGCCTCTGGATGTGAAAAGTAAGAAGATCCACGTGGTGGATAGCGGCCTGACGTACAACCTTCCCTACCCGCTCATCCTGCGGCCCCAACGTGGCGTCGACCTCATCATCTCCTTTGATTTCTCTGCACGACCGAGTGACTCCAGCCCCCCGTTTAAGGTCTGACTCCACACATTCAATTGATGTTTGTCATGAAACAAATACAGCTAGCTAGATACGCCTTTGGCAGTAAATACGTCATGCTAGCGGTTGCAGAATTTGTTTGATTTTAAATAAGCATGATTTATGATTGAATGTATTCAATGTGCACACCAGGAGATCCTGTTGGCTGAAAAGTGGGCTCGAATGAACAAGCTTCCATTCCCGAAAATCGATCCCAAAGTGTTCGACCGCGAGGGCCTCAAGGAATGCTACGTGTTCAAACCCAAGAAAGGCGAAAAGAACTGTCCGACTGTCATCCACTTTGTCCTGGTGAACATCAACTTCAGGCAGTTCAAAGCGCCGGGTAAGAGCCAGCGAGGGAGCCAGCGAGTCAGCGAGCCAGCGATCATACATATGGCGAGCGAAATTTCCACAGGGAAAACATTCTAACTGCACCCTTTATGCTATTTTACCGTAAGGGCACATGAGGCATGGCTTCCTTGAAGTTACGCGATACTTGTAGACCACCACTAATTATTTCTCGCCACTTGTGCCCCATTGCTCACCGCTGAAACGTGTACGCTCAGGGTCATTGCGGTCGGTTATCGATGGAAACGATGTGTTTTTAAAGCCACATCCATTTTTGCCGTCTGCCGTTTGCAAGAATGATGAGGAGCCAGGTAGGGTAGGGAATCTGTCAGAGCAGTGGGAGAGTTACGCTATGTGTAAACAGGTCATGTATCCTTATCCATTCTCACAAAGACATCCTAACACCTCATTTCCGTCTCCAGTGGCGCTTTACGTTCAGTCAGCCGTGGGCCCACATATTTCCGCTATCTGTTTATGGAAGTTATGTAAGTTTTTTTCTTTTCTTTTTTTTTCTTTTAACCAACGGCATATTCCATAAAAGGACTTCCAGTCGCTATCCAGACTGAATAGTCAATGAGTTTCCTACGGGTTGCTTCACTTTTCCGAATTGCAATTTTTTTTCCCCTCCATATTGCGTTTTGTCTGAGAATTTGTCCTCGAAAACTAGCTAATGCGTCCTGTGTGAATTTATTTGACACATGAATGCATGCTAGGCATCCATCCCATAATAGCAGCATACACTAGGTCATTGTCAGAGTAGAGGTTTACATTGCTGACTTTTGGGAAGCTGCTTTAGGATCAATTCCCAGTCACTGCACTCATAACACTGGATTGTTGAGTAGACCAGGCTGAACTACATAGATCAATAACAAATATCCATCTTTTTATGCAAGCGACTTATACTGACAACTCGTACGACTCAATTTAACAACAACAACAAAAAGTTCTGTTGAAATCTGCTGAGCTCATCACTCCTGATTTGATCATCTGATGACAGGTGTTCCAAGAGAGACTGAGGAGGAGAAAGAGTTTGCAGACTTCGACATCTTTGATGATCCCGAGTCGCCATTCTCCACTTTCAATTTTCAATACTCCAACGAGGCTTACACTCGCCTTCACGATCTGATGGAGTTCAACACCCTCAACAACTTGGAGGTCAGTTTGACATTCAATCCAAATATAAATCTTATATTTTCCTCCTCCTTCTTGTTGTTCTTGCTACAAAATGGTTGTGTACTTCCAGGTTCTTACTGTAGCCCTCTTTCTGTGTGGCCTTTGAATATTTGTACCCATAATCATCACATTGGTCATATTATGGTGCAACTTTAAAACTTTCTACTGTCACTACATGTTTTATCAAGCGTAGTAGTTGTATCACTATGAAAGAGCAGCCTGTAACTGAGTCACTTCCGGCCCGAGTGAGGAGTCAAATGTGACGCAATGGTCCTCTCGTGTGGATCACTCCCAAATCCCTCTGCACCTCCACATTTAAAGCAACATTCATTGTTTTCGATTCCCACGCTCCGCCCACAATTGTGACGTTGAAGCCTCTGATAAAAGTACGCATTTTGATAACCTCTTGCTTTGGGAAATGAGAAGCTTAGCAAGTGAAGATAGATGGCTATTTGGCTGCGGACCAGACAGATGTGCTATAAAGATGACCAATTCCTGCAAATGACCTTCTAGCTTGTCTGAAGACATTGCAAACATTTCAAATCTATTTGAATTGACATAACAAATAGTGAATTCTACTAGAGTGCCTCAGCTCCATTTAACTTTATTCCTAGAGTACCTTGAAGAACAAAAACAGCTGTTATAAAATAGGCTACTGTACACACGTACGGGACTGTAAGCAAATAAACAAACATAAATACAATAAAATAAAGTTTGCCAGCCCTACTTACGTATATCTCGATGGTGAATCAGGTCAGAGAAAGCTTCCATACATTCCAAGACAGACACGTCAAGAAGGCACGACTGTTGAAATGAATCCCCTCCACTTGCTTCCTGTAGGTGATTAAAGAAGCCATCAAAGATCGCATCGTGTCTCGGAAGGAGAATCCTTCAACCCTCACGTTGCCCTTCTCCCTCAGTGAAATCCCCAGAAAGAGGCTTCTCAAAAGGAAACTTCATGCCACATCCTGGGATGGGGACAATGACCAACAAGATTGACTTGCATTTTCTTTTTGGAAAATCATCTTGACTTTGTATCTCGTGTCACGACATTGATGCTGAAAGGGATTTCGGAAACAACTGTGATGTTTACTGGTCCGAATCACACTGACGTTTTTCACCTGGCTTCATTTGCACGTCGTGGGAAAACAGCTCATGGTTGCTTTCCCCCTCGCCGAAACTGGATGTCACCATTTTTATACTGTATGAGCAGCAAGATCTTGTTTCTGTCTCTGTACTTTTTAAAAAAACAACCAAGTCACATATCAATGTGTTTTTATTTCGGTTTTATTTCTGCGTCCTGCACCTTCCAACTGGCATCGATTCATGCTCGCTTGAGCCGACAGCATATGATCTCAAATTAGACTTCTGAACGCACTGTAAGAACTTTGCGTGTACGCTACCTGTTTATTCATCTTCATCACGCCATAACAATATAAAACACTTGCAACGGAACGACTCGTCCAAACGTGTCCTCAAGACTGAAATCATCCGAGTGAAGCTTGTAACCATTTGTTTGATGGTAATTGGTAAACACGCCGAGTGCTGTCCCTCAAACATTTCAATATTGTTTACTCACCCACCCACAGGGAGCGAGCGGGCAGGCGGGCGGGCGGGCGGGGAGTGCCTGATCTCAAAGCGGTCATTGTACATAAACAGCGCCTGTTACCATAGAAACGCCATGACACCTTCTCGACATCAGAACGAAAGGTGTGTTTATGAGCCTGACTGTGTTGTTTCAGGCTACCGTGTCAGATAAAGGCTAGCTTTGTCTTCCGGTGCTCGTTTCCTCCACCTGACTCCTAAAGTGGAGTTGAGGCCAGGTTGCCAAGTGGCATCATAAAAGCATAGTCAGTGGAATTTGCCACACCTACACCTCCAGCGGGGGAAGCCTGGAATCTGACACATTCCACCTCCACCTGCAGGGGCAGTGGAAATTGTTCAGATCCTGGCTCGTGTTACAGCGCTCTCTCTGCTTTGGAAGATATCCGCAAAACAAAACAACCACAAACATTTTTCAACTAAAGGTTCACTCAATGGGCTGTTGCGAAATTGTTTAACTTTTCATGTTTGCTCCGATTACATTTTTTATATTATTTTTTTTTTTTTGGACAAGTGAATGCATGGTTACACTGAAATGTAATTTTGACTGGTGATCGTACTCCCCCCCCCTTTCCGAATTCAAGGTCAGAAGTGTATAAACAAATGCACCTGAGACGACTGCGAATCACTTATTAACGATAGGTCACATTTTTAGATCTCTTTTAAAATGATGACGCTTTACATTGATGTTGAAGTATAAGGTGGAGAGAATGACTGGAATGGCTGGTGAATGACAACTATGTTTAAAGGAATCAAACAAAATAAATATAACGAAACAAAATAATGTTTGTTTCTGAGATATCTTTGCTGAGATTTCAAGTCAACATAAACCTGCTGAATAGAAGAAGCATCATGTCTTCAGATGACACCCTCGTTGTCATAGAGGGAATGGAGCTGGGCGACCAAATGCACCTTGGACGAGGGTTTTTCGGAGAACTCAAAAGACAGACTATAAGAAGCTCGACTAGGGATGAGAATAACTGAACAAAACGACAAGATAAAGACAGGAACGCGAACAACAGACAAGACGAGAGACGTGAACAACCCGAAAAGGGAGTGCCACGCAGACGGGACTTAAATACGGACAGCTAACGAGAGGTAGGTGACTGTAATTAGTACATTGATTGGGAGTAGACACAGGAAGGGAGGGGCGAGCACACGGACACTGACAGAAACCATGGTCAGTCGTGACGGTAGTGGTCAAGCACCACATTGGAAATATTGGATTACCTTCAAGCACACGTGATAAACGTTCTACAGGTCAGACTGTACAGAAAGGTGAAGAACTACAACAAACTATGAGGCTGATTTTAGCATCAGAGTGGAGTACAAAACAACTAACCACAGGAACAGTGACCACCAAACATTTAGAAAGCACCTTGAATGTCCCACCCAACATGTCAAGTCATTAAATTACTCCATTTAATAGGCTGTAATTCTCTATGTGGGAGAACAAATTAAGTGCTTAAGATACTTTAGAGCGGAATTCTTCCCTTCATCTTGCAGGAAGATCGTTTTCAAAGATGCCTTGCGGACACAGCTAGGCGTCTTTTTAGCTCTTCATTTGTCAGCTCATTTGTAGCCTGCTATGCACTTTACACGAGAGGAAATGATGGGGATCGTGCATCGCATTCCTTCGGGGCTTTCACGTGAAGGTCATGTATGCGCACGTCTCCTCACCTTTTGATGTGCTGATTCACACATAACGCTGATGGGCTGGGACACTCCCAAAAGCCCTCACGGTGGATACTCATGACCTATGCACGCAACACCGTGGGTGCGTGCGTGCGTGTGCGTGACTGCTCTATGAATACATCAAATAGTGTGTTGAAATTTATTTGAGTACCAGTACTGTACATGGAATTTTAAACTTTTACTCGCCCCGTGGCAGAAGGCCAACAGTCTAGACGGAGCAGAAAAGGAAATGAAACATTCTTTACTGAACAAGAAAAGTGAGGGAAAAAAAGCCTCGGCTTCAGTGCCCGTTGCCATAGCAACATCACAAGAGTCCCAGTCAATATGTGGGAGGGTCTTGGTGATCAAAAGAGTAAAGGTTCATTTATGTTCTGTCAAATACTCCTTGAGAGTTTTTTTTGGGAAATTCACTGGGCTGAAGTTCAACATGGAAAGTTTTCCCCACTTCCTGTGACAAATATTTTCACCCAGAGCAGGAAAATCCTAAAAGCTGTGGTGGGTGACGCGCAGCTTTCAGGAATCACCAGTGACCATCCACCTGCATGCAGCCAGATAAATACACATTTCTACACCATGAATCAGCAAGTATACACATTGCTTCTCCTACCATGGACAGACAGTATGTACACAGTTACATGATTAGCTGCAAGCGCTGGGGAAGGGCAAAGTGAATTTGAGGTCTGTTCACCTTGGGTACCCATTATACACCGAAAACCAAAGTGTGACATCATTTTTTTCAGCCCAAACTTTGGGTTTTCCCACTCTTCATCAGAATATATTTGAATATGTATGTGAGCACAAAAGAGCATTCACACATACAGTATGCTATTACTCACCCCAAATCTTGCACTATTATTGTTCCAGCAATTTTGGCTTTTCTAGCCCCCTCCCCCAATTCAAACCGTTCCAAACATATTAGCAGTCATTTTCCACAATTTACCAAATTCCGGCTTTTCCCAGAACTACACATTTTTACCACCCAAAGCCTCCAATGCAAGAGGATGAGACATTCATCCAGTAAGGTTCCCATCTTTCCCATTTCAACTACTGATAGATAGACAGATAGACAGATAGACAGATAGATAGATAGATAGATAGATAGATAGATAGATAGATAGATAGATAGATAGATAGATAGATAGATAGATAGATAGATAGATAGATAGATAGATAGATAGATAGATAGATAGATAGATAGATAGATAGATAGATAGAGATAGAGATAGAGATAGAGATAGAGATAGAGATAGAGAGAGATAGAGAGAGATAGAGAGAGATAGAGAGAGATAGAGAGAGATAGAGAGAGATAGAGAGATAGAGAGATAGAGAGATAGATAGAGAGATAGATAGATGGAGAGATAGATAGATGGAGAGATGGAGAGATGGATAGATGGATAGATAGATAGATAAATATCCTCATTTTCCTTTCCACATATCTTGACCGATTAAAATAGTTCAAACAATTCTCACATTCCATATTTCATAAAAGAATTAATTTTTGTGAGGAAAAAGAATTTCAGCTCAGCATTAACTTGCATTCTCTGTAGAAATTACATATCAGAATTTAAATAATGTGTAAAAAAAGTATTAATTGAATAATCAATTATAAAAATGAAAGGATGAGATGATACAACTTTTTTTTCAAAATATAGATATGAATGAATCCTTGAACCTTTGCGATTGCAATTTGAAAACATTTTCAAGGTGCGGTTGCCCTCTAGCGGCCACGTTCCAGACTGCTTGCAGTTCCATTGTTAGTCTCAGGGCGGCGATAGCGTACAATGCGGAACCAAAAGCCACACAAGGAAAGAGACGACGTCAGTCGCTTGGCTTCCTGCTTGTCACTTGACTGCGAAAAGGCCGGAAATTAAGCTTTAACCTTTGCGCTCTTTCATCCACTTCTTGGCACTTTTTTTCCATTCTCAAAATGTCAAAGAACGTCATGTCCGCCCGCTTCAGGCGAGTGGACGTGGATGAGTACGACGAGAACAAATTTGTGGACGAGGAGGACGGAGGGGAGAACCAGCTGGGTCCCGACGAGGCGGAGGTGGACTCCCTCATCAGACAATATCCTTTCCCCCACTCTATGCTAGCATGCGATGCATATTGTGAACATTTCTCGTGTAACATTTCATCGTAAAATAGTCCAAAATGATCTTATTAGAGTTTCCGTGGGCGTCTTTTTCTTGCTAATCGGGCGTTTGCAATGAGGCCAGTCACTGCCCAGACTTGCCTGATAGTCACATTCCAGGGGTTTCTGTTTTCAAGTCTTTCCTTGCTCTATGGCTCGAAGCGAGACCTCCCACCCCCCTTTTTTCCGCCCTTTTAAATGAGATACTTCTCTCTTTTATGCCAGTCATTGTTGACATGCGAGTGAATATTATTTGTTCATTGTGTCACCAATACTGCCGGGCGTGTTGCGATATGCTGCTGCAAAGCAAACGTCCATTCAGGTTGGGGTGGAACGCCTTATAAGGTCGAAAAGTGCGGAACTTCCTTATTGTAAGCTATATGCCACGCCCACCCCGACTTTCATCCAATCAGATGGAAGAATCTTGCATTTTAGTTTGCCATTAGTTTTGCTGATGATAATTTAACACAAAGCAGTGTATTTCACATCCTTAATCAAACCCTGCACAGGAGACAACATGGCAGCTCTACAAGCGGTCCTCAAGAACCCCCCCATCAACACCAAGAACCAGAACGTCAAGGTGGGGTTGGCTCTTTCTGCTATTTTGGCTTCTGTATCAATGTTTACATCTTCACAAGTGTCCAATTTGTCACCAGGACCGTGCGGAGGGTCTGGTGCTGAAGGTGCTCAGCGCCTTTAAGAACAGTGACATTGAGAAAGGAGTTCAGTCTCTGGACAAGAACGGCGTGGACCTGCTGATGAAGTATATCTACAAAGGGTTTGAGAGGCCATCAGAAAACAGCAGCGCTGTCCTCTTGCAGTGGCATGAAAAGGTACATTAAATTTTACATTATTTATGTACATTATTTATTAAATTATTAATTAATATTATAATTAATTTGAAATGTGCCAAGTCAATAAATGCATTTGTGTCCATTTGCAGGCGCTGGCCGCCGGAGGAGTGGGCAGTATCGTACGAGTGCTGACGGCCAGGAAGACGGTTTAAATGTGGAGCACATGTTTGACAGATACACACACACACACACACAATATAACAGATGGCATATGGATTACATACAAGGAAAATCAGTTGAGTGACGCCGGTGGGATTGTGCCCGATCAAATTGCTAGACAAAATCTTTGCTGGGTTCGAAAAGAATTTGGCACATTTATCTTCGTGCTCAAAGTCATGTTTGTTACTAAGTGCACACACGCATCCTCTGTCTCAAAGTGCTTCAGATAGGACTAATGACCCTAGGGACTTTTTTTTTTTTAATAAGGAATATTTTCTTGTCATGACCAAATCCCAACTTCATTCAAAAATTGAAAATGTTTTTGAGCAAAATCTGTCAGTTTTGTTTAATGAGAGAAACCAATAATAGGTGATGCATATTTGGTCTGTGTTTATGCACAGACTTGCCTCCAGGTTTTCTGTACCTGTCTTTTGCGTGCTCTGTACCTAAGTTCCAATATAAAGCACATTGATTTGTCATTCTCATCATTATCCCAAACATTTTGTATAACCAGATGAAACCTGTTGAGGTTTTGTCTGCCTTACGAGGTAGAGCTCATCTGTTGCCAAATAAAACAATTAGATTACTCGTGAGTTTATAGGAATGACTTAGATGCCCTTGTGTAATGGAGAAGAACAAATTAACGGTGTAAGAGCAGCAATCTTTTTCATAAACAACTCGTTTCCTTGGCAGTTTTATTTCCCTGCTTATTTCAGATCACGCGTGGGTGAAGTTTCCTCATTGTTTCACCAAAGCTTCACAACATTTGACTTTATTTTCATTTTCAGAAATGGAGTCATAAAGGTTCAATCTTGATATCTGGTTCTGCATCCTCGGATGCTCGATGTATTTTCTAATGCAGTATAGGCTGTTTTGACATGACCAGAAGAACTGTACAATTATCTTCTTCTGCTTCATGTATTTCTAGTTGCAGGGTAAGGAGTCAAGGAAACATACCAAACTGATGTACAAAAAAAAAACTGCCTTACGACATATTCCTTTTTTATGTTTGTGCTTTTTTTGACAAAAAAACAACAACAATAAATGGTATGAATGCTGGTTAAATATTCTTTTGTGGTCTTTGAGTCCATTTTCTAGCTGACTAGGAATGAGAGGCAAGGTACACGCTGATCGCAGGGTAAATATAAGATATACATACACACACTGCCATTCATAAATCACAGCTTGGGAAGTAGTGATGTGCATTCCAGTTCTTTTAAGTGAACTGAATCTTTAGAATCGGTTCACTCAATAGATTCCTTCAAACGAATCGCCACCCCCACACACATTGATCCTCTTTTTTGTTTTTTTCCTTATAAATCAAATAATCAAAAATCATGGTCAAAGCTTAAATGAAAGTGAAAAGTGCCACACTCACCCTCACTTGCTGATTGGCTGGTTGATCTGTGACGTCACTCGGAAACTCCATTAGGTACACCGCCATTTTCGCCAGCAATCCATTGTAAAATTGCACTAGATATATTGGATAACAATATTTAGGCGTATATATGCATATACGTTACTTTAAAACTACTGTGTTATAAAATCAAAATAACCCAAAGATAAGCATAATCTCCCCGTTTTTGCACAACGGCGCATCCCTTCATGCACTAAAGTTAGCTGTGAGCTTGGAGAAAGTTAGCCGCGCTCGGGAATCATTTGGTGATCTAGCGCCCCATTCCAACCCTTAATGCTGAGTGCCAAGCAGGGAGGCAATGGGTCCCATATTTATAGTCTTTGGTATGACCCGGAAGAGATGGCACCAGCTTCAATGCGCATTACCGACACCTACTGGTTGGAGTTGTATGAACTGAAAAATGAACGATTCACTTTAGGAAGTGATTCGTTCACTTTCGTTCACTGAAACGATCCGTTCCTTTGAACGAATCGTTCACCCACGATCCAACACTATTGGGAAGACATTGCAAGCACAGCAAGACATTGACGCTTAATTGCACCGTGATGCCATTTTATTTTAATTTTTTTTAAAAAAGAGAGAAAATAATGACAGTACATAGCAATACGTGTAACAAAAAAAACCAAAAAACACTTCTGTACAAATCCCCAAAAATAAAATACATCTCGGCATCAATTGGTGGATCACTCGAGGTTCTTATGATGTGTGGTTACAATGGATGATGATACCTGAGTGTGCCTTTGTGCCATGCAATCACATCTTATACATGCCACTTTTCCACAATGTCATTAGATTCAAGAACTTCCCAGTCAGTTAAAAGTTGGAATATTTGGACAAAAACCTTGTGATACACCTCCAAATAAATTAATCAACAGGGACTCAATGTAATTGCTCCTTAATTTTTAATTCTTTCCTGACGTGCTCCCAGACCTGAAGCCCGCTAAACAGCTTTGGAATAAACTATGATTAAATTAAAAGCAATAAATTGTCCTGGACTATTTCAATCCACGTTCCCAATAGCCCCTCACACACAAGATAATGTTCATATTCATTCTCTAAAAGTAAACTCAATGAATCCCAGTGGCGTCGGATGAAGAGGATACAACCTTTTGCCATGTTAAGTGCTCTCAGTAAGGGAAGGCCGAGACAGCGATGTAGACAATGAAGGTGGTCTGGTACTCGATGCCTCCGTCTTGGCTGTAGGAGAGGGCTCGCACCTTCATGCGGTACGTGTGAGGCTCTCGTAAGGGTCGAGTCGTAAACAGCACCCCTTTCAGGTTCTCGTCTCGAATAGCGAAAGGTAACGTGACGTCCTCATCCACCACAAGGAAGTTGGTCCGAGGGTGCATCACTCCATCCTGCGTGTAGGCCACCAATCGGATGAGGTCTTGGTTGGCGGCGATGCCGAACGGAAGAGACAGGAGCTTGTACTCCAGGGCGTAGGGGCTCAGAGCGCATTCCAGGTCATTTGGAGGACAGTTCTTCAGACAGAACCTGAAACATATACAATGAGTTGACCTAAGAATCCATTGAGCATGCTTATTTGCAATGTGAATTTGAAACACAACAACTGTAATGTAATTAATCTTATCTGCATTTACCCCGTGGTGGGCTCTCTCTGGTAGTTTGGTGGACAAGGTGTGTCAATGCATTGGTAACTTCCTCTCATGTTGAAGCACATGCGGTTGGCTCCACATTGGATGTTCTGCTCGAGACACTCGTCGATATCTGGAAATACAACGGGCAGCTTGCATCCAAATGTCTTTTCTATGCTCCAGTGAAGTGGCCCGGAGGCGAGGCGCTCGCTCACCTTGGCACGTCTTGCCGTTGGCCATGAGGTGGTAACCGGCCGGGCAAAGACACCTATGGCTTCCCGGTGTGTTCATACACTCGTGCTGGCAGGAATCCCTCACCTCGCACTCGTTGATATCTGCCACAGAGCGCACAATGCGAGCAGTGTATCATCAAGTTGCGGATTGGAAGGCATAACTCTATTCTGCCTCTTCCATGAGCCAAATCCTAGAAACACCTTTCAATATAATGCAATGGCATTTGACGCCAAAGCTCTCGATAAAGTTTAACTGAGGGGTAGATGAACTTTCCATGAAGAATTATAATCAGTAGCATAAAATAGCAACAGAACAAACATTTTACAGTCCACATTGAAGCAGGTGAACTGTTTTTTTTTTTCCGTGTGACCCTGCCTACTCTCCATAGTTACCTAAGCAGCGGCCATCCTTGGACACAAACCCCTCGCGACAAGCTTTGGGGCCCTGATTTATGGGCAGTCCTCTTCGGCTCCGCCCCCTTTTGTCGGCGGTGTACGAGTGATAGCTGTGCGAAGCCAAGTTGTGGTAGAGGCGCTCAGGAAAGGACGTTCGGAAGCCGTAAGAGTAACTCTCATAAGTCGGCAGGCGCTCGAGCCCGGCGCAAGACTTGCCGTCCCCCAGCAGGAAGCGCCCTGGTGGGCAGGTGCAGCGAAAGCTGCCCCGGGTGTTGACGCACTGGTGGGCGCAGGGCTGCGGAAGCCACTCGCATTCATTTATATCTGCCCAGCGCCGGGAGGACACAATAGAGACAGAGGCAAGTGGAGGAAAGAAAGCAGATGACCAGGAGAGAAAGAAAAGAAAAGAAAAGAAATGTGGTGCGGGGAGATGAGAATGGGGGGGAAAGGGGATACATCAGTTACCCCTATGTACAGCAATACATTTCTATTCCTCATGCAATGGATTGAGCCTTTTCTTCAACTTACAAAAAGATTGATATATCAAGTTTGCCACAGTGTGATTGAATGGTGATATTCAAGACGTGTTAATGATGTTACAGGCAGGAGTGTGCTGTTATGAAGCCCAGCTGGAAACAAAGATTGACAAGTGACAGCAATGTGAAATGAAAAGGTGCTGGTCTTGGTGTGCTTCAAGTTCAAGTCCTAACCACTGAGACGTGGAGAATGGAGCCACTGACTCTCTTCTTTGACTTCTTCTTATGCTGGAGCAAAAAAGACAAAGGCACGCTACCATGCAGTGCATCTTTAAAGGTAAGGCAGTTGGCAGCACTGGAGTTGCGTAAGCAAGCAGCCACCTTTAACAAGGTGGCAAAAAAACGTGTCTGTTTACAAGTAACAGGTGAGTTCGCTTGTAGACAGAAAGAAGCAACGAGCAGGTCCGATAAAAAAGATGAAGAATCATCCCTTTGAGATCTAGCAAATGAACGTAACATAAGCGAGAAAATGAGCTGCTCACTGTTTGAAAGCCAAAGGTGACGTACGTACCGAGACAAGGCCTGCCCACTCCTTGGGATCGGTAACCGCGTGGACACGTGCAGTGGTAACTCCCTCTGGTGTTTTCACAAATCTGGTTGTATCGGCACTGATGGGTGCCATCGCCGCACTCGTCGATATCTACCACAGCGTGTTGCCACTCAATGAACACTGCTAGGATGGATGGCGGACGAGCGCAATGGGCACACCGTACTGACCTACGCACGTCCCGTTGGCACCTTTGGTCATCCCAGCGGGGCACAGGTCGATGCAGTTGTACCCGCCACGGGTATTTTTACACTGCTGGTCGGATCGACAAACCCTCTGTCTGCACTCGTTTATATCTGAAGTGACAATTTGGTTTCATATATGGGAAGATACAAATAGGTGCAAAGCATTGGTAAACATGTTGCTTTTAGAATGCTTGAGTATTTTTTTCTTTTTTTTATGCTCACCAACACAGCGTCGATTCCTGAGCTGGAAGCCAGGCTCACAGGCGCAGCGATAACTACCGATGGTGTTCAGGCAAAGTTGATTGCATGGATTGGATTCCTGGCACTCATTTATATCTGAAAATTTAAAAACACCCGTCACTGGAGAGAAGCTAAATTGAATGATTTTGCTGAGGTGACAATGGCAACAAATCAATTTGACTCTGTCAATTACTTGCATACAATCAAATTCTGGATTCAGACATGTTTTAAAGTAATTGTCTAGTCTACTTAAAAAAAGATGTGATTCAATGTATAGTCTACTGAAGAATGTATCTCGATCATTTTATTTCACTCTACCGCAAGAAAATGGAGTAAATGCAACATTTGATTTAATTCTACCTGTGCAACCGTGGCCGGCAGTTGTTCTCCTGAAGCCGTGGCCGCAACGCATAACGCAGCGGTATGATCCAATAGTGTTCTCACATTCCTGTCCATCGTGACACATGGTCGCACCCAGCAAACACTCATCAACATCTAGCGGGGACCAACGTTTGTTGAGGTTAGGACAATAATGGACATTCAATGGATGAGCTGCGTTTACCTTGACAGGTCTTGCCGTCAGCTGAGATGGCGAGCCCTCGGGGACACGAGCAGTAGTAAGTGCCCATGGCGTTGTGGCATGCGTGAGAACACGGGTTTCCCACTTCACACTCATTCTCATCTGCAATGGATAAACCGTCCTTCAGCCCATCACTATACCGTAAAAAGAGCCACGGGCAAGAACACCAACCTGCACAGTAGGGCCCAGCAGAAACCAAAGTAAATCCATGAGGACACTGGTTACTGCGATCACCTGGAATGAAAACGAAAACTGGCATGAAGATGAGAAAACCATACAGAAGCGCCTGCAACCTACAGTAGGAAGTAAAAGTAAGAAAAGCAGCACACTTGGGTCCCTTCATCTGAAAATAGCACTGGCCTAGATCATACCCTTGGTGATACGAGCTTGGATGGTGTATTCCAGCGCCTCTTCCACGCTGTGATACTGAGCGCTGACGGCGGTGGCATGAAGCGTCTGCACCAAGTAGGGCATCTTGCCCCTGGACACGTCGTAGGAGATGGTGTGGTTCCAAGAGTAGGGCACGCTCTCCCCGTCGATGCTGAACATGCGGGTGGACAGAGCGTAGACCTGGCCCGGGCCTGTTTGGATGTAGTCCTCGGTGTAGTCCTGATAGGAACACAGCATACTTGAGTCATGCTTTATTTTGAGTGGACATCCCCATCTTATAAACTTCATTTGAAAGATAGAAACAATATCATTGTTACAAATGAAAATAAAGGGAATGTAAATTCATTTGTGTACCTTGATGCTGATCTCCGCATGTGAAGGCAGCTGAAGGATTTGTCCATTGATGATGATGTCCACCAACAATGCTCCATCTGCGTCTAAGCCCCGGGCAATGTGAGTCATCCTTAGAATCTCACCTAGGTTTGAGAAGAAACAATGGAGAGTTGAAGCGTTATGTCCTTTTGATCCCTGCTATATATTTTTTTTTATCAATTCTAGTTTCCAGACAGAAGCACATGAACTTTGTGGTTCTTTGCATAGCAGTGAAGTTCATGTAGGCAGCAGCATATCTACCTGTGGCAAATTCCACCTGAGTTTCTCGCCTGAAGATAGCGCCAGTTAACGTGTACCCGTTGACAGCTTCGCCGACTTCCTGAGCAGTGGTCCAGTAGATGGGATTCAGAATGGAAATGAGCTTCCTCATTGCAGGCCCTTCAATGAAAGTTAGAGGACACAGGGAGGGGTTTTAATAGGGCAGGTCCCAGGGAATGACAGTTGAGATTGTCAAGTTCTGGGTCAGGACCCAAAGGTGTATCGTGGGCAAATAGGAAAGTCGGATTATGTTAGAACAGTACTGAGGGATAGCAAGTTTCTACTGAGATCTTACAAGATTGTGTCAAAAATGATGATTCACTTGTTACTTGCTACTCAACTGAGAACCAATCATTCAAATATTTTTTTTCTGTAACTGACCTAATGATCTTGGTATATTTGATATTGATGCTTTGATGAGTTTGCCGCCAGACGTGGTGTCGACGGCAGTGGCATTCAATATGGCGATACCAAAGTCAATGTCATTGATATTCCCTATAATGCTTCCTCGTGCCATCTGCGGCCCACCTGGAAAACACACACAAGGTTTAAAAACGGCTTTTCATGCAAGAAATTGCATATGGGCATAGCTTACCTGGACAGGCCTCAAGGTTACACCTGGACAGTTGGGAGGAGTCTCCCGGGCACGAGCGGCCGCCGTTACTAGGTGACGGGTTGTTGCAGAGACGCACGCGTGTCCTTTGTCCACCCCCGCAGGAAGCAGAGCATTCTCCCCAAGACTGCCATTGTCCCCAGTTACCATCAGCTGCAATGGTGCAAAACACCCTCAAGACACCCTCACAAACAGCTCGAAGGACACAACTCAAGTTACGCACCGGGACATACGCCCGTGTTGCATCTTTGTATTTGCGCGTCTGCGCCTGCGCACGCTCTGCCACCATTGGCCGGCCCGGGGTTGTCACATGTCCTGTGGCGCCTCATCTGCCCTCCGTTGCATGTCTTGCTGCAACTGCCCCAACTGCTCCACGGACCCCAGTTCCCGTTGACTAATAGACAGAATAAAAAACGCTTAACCACAGGGAGTCACACTTAGCAAAGCGGTGAGGACTCACTTGGACAGGGCTCGCTATTACAAAAGTCAACGTGTACGTCGTTGCCTTCGCACTGCCTGCCGCCGTATTGCGGGCCAGGGCTGGCGCAGAGGCGTGTTCTCTGTCTGGTGCCACCCCCACAGGAAACACTGCAGGCTCCCCAGCTCACCCAGGATGACCACTTCCCATCAACTAGTGAACGGAATCATTTGTTGAGTTAGCAGCAGTACATGCCAGAAAAAGGATTTCACTAGGACAAATGAATTCCACGGGGTGCTTACCGGGACATGCTCTCTCTTTGCACACTTGAGTTTGTGTGTCTGTGCCATCGCACGGTGACCCATGGAATGCAGGCGGGGGGTTGTTGCACAGCCGGATTCTTGACTGCATCCCTTTTCCACAGGTCTCACTGCATGGGCTCCAAGGAAGCCAAGGCCCCCAGCCACCTGCCACTGCACAAGTCAAAACGGTATGGGAAAATAAGTAGCATGTTACCTTTGGCAAGATAAGATTAGCCATTACCTGGACAAGGTCGGATGCTACACATGATGACCTCCAGGGCCCTTCCCTCACACGGCCTGCCTCCATGCTGAGCCGGGGGCTTGCTGCAGCTCCGCACCCTGGTTCTGTTACCGTGTCCACATGTGCGAGAGCACTCCTCCCACGAAGACCACTCTGACCACTTACCATCAACTATAAATTGAAATGTACAAATCCTCAAGCCTCGCGTGTAACGTCCACCATCCCCAGCCGTTAACGGTACCCGTACCCGGACAAGGCTTCCCGTGACAACTGCGTGTCTCCGTATCCAATCCTGCACAGTGGCGTCCCCCGTTAGCAGGAAGTGGATTGTTACATTGCCGCTGTCTCTTCTGGGAACCGATTCCACATGTTGAACTGCAAGGGCCCCACTCGGCCCACTCAGAGAAGCCTCCGTGCACTGAGGAAAAATAAATTGTGAACTTTTTGTAATCATGTATGAGTATCGCAGACTTACCTCGAACAGTTAGCCCAACCCGAACCAGGACGGACCCAAGTAAGTTTCTCGCCACGCATTCATACTCAGCTGTGTCCTCCTTCTGGGCACTATTCACCCGGAGGGAGCCGTTTGATAGACTGGAGAAGTGGTCGTTGGCTAAAAGAGGGCGTCCTTGGCGAGACCATTCTATCACGGGGGTGGGCTCGCCCTCCGCCTGGCAATTGAGCATCAATGTAGTGCCGGCGTCCACCACCGTTGTTACGGGCTCTACTGTAAAGGTGGGCGCACCTGGGAAAAAATTTTTTTTAGCACGCTTGATTCTATTGGTCAGCCTGCAAAAATATTTTCACACAGCTTACTCTGTAGGGTCAGGGTGACACTTTTTTGCACAACGCCAGCAATATTTACTGCCACACAAACATAAGTGCCTGCATCTTCAACCTGTGGAAAAATTCAATTAAAACCCACAAGTGGTCAAAAAGAAGCAATTATCCGAGGCAATTTGATGTTGTATTAGACACGCACGATCGAAAGTTCTTTCCTACCACTGTGCCATAGACGGCCAGAGAACCGTTGTCCAGTTGACGGACGCGCTCGTTGATGTGTAAGTTGACTCCATTTTTGCTCCACTGGATGGTAGGAAGCGGGTCTCCTCGAACGTCACAGTTCAGGACGGCATCGCTGCCGAGAGGTTCGACACGATTGGAGTGAAGGTCCCCGTCAATGATGGGAGGCTCTGAATGGAGAACAAGTGGAGAGATGGCATGGGAATGGTTGAAGCTGCAAGTAAATGGGGGATGTCATCTTACCTTTGACATCTACAAAAGCCAAAGATTTGATGCTTCCAACTGTGTTTTCTGCCACACAGGTGTAAGTGCCAGCATCTTCTTTCCTCAATCGCTCAATCACCAACTCACTGTGGCCGCTCATGTGATCATAGTGAACTACAGCATCAAGAGATCAGACACAATGGTAGAAAATTGATCCTCCCCACCTCATGTAAGATCAGTCATATTTTTTTTTTAGTTTATTTCGTAACACAAGTCAACACAACTTAGCTTTAGTGGATTACATCTTAAACAAAATAAAAAGTATTGGGACACTGGGCTATCACAGTCACAATAACATTAGAAAAATATGGTGAAAAAAATATATAGTCACGGCGACTGTATACATTTTTCAAATGGTATAAAGTAAGAACATTTTCTGAAATACTTTTATGGTAGGATTTTGCATGCACCTGGAATGATGTTGTCGTTGAAGGCCCACGTGATCCTGGGCAGGGGGATCCCGCTGACTCCGCATTCCAGCCGGAGGCGCTCGCCCTTGTTGAGGGAGATGTCACCAAGCAATTCGGTGAAGACCGGCTGGGTATGAACAGACAGACTGACTGTCCGACTGTCTTGACCCAAATCATTGCTGGCAACACATGTGTAACTGCCTGCATCGCCAGGCTGATGTCAAAAGAAGGGAGATGATTATTTTTCACAAGAGACAGTACACACCCAATATACGAAGATGGAGTCCTCACCTGAGCGGTATCAATGACAAGCTCCCCAGATGGCAAAATGGTGTATTCCCCTGTTTGCACTCCTAACAGAACACCATCCTTCTCCCAGGACAGGGTGGGTTGTGGGACGCCCTTGGCCACACATGCCAGCTGGGCCTGCTTACCTTCCTCCACAACTACTTCCTGTTCTAAGTCAAGAATAGAGGGGGGGACTGCAAAGGGGACATTTTTTTGAATGAGGTGATTCCAAACAATCCGATAAGCTAACAGTTCAGTTTATGTTGAACTCACTCTGCACAGTCAGGCTCATCTCCAGGCTTGCGCTTCCCGCCAAATTGGCGGCAGTGCAAGTGTAAATTCCCGTATCGGCCGGGTGGATGAATGCAATTTGTAAGGAACCCGAAGCCAGCACCCGCTGACGTACGGACTCCCCGAGAGGCTGCCCGTCTTTGTGCCACGTAACGGAAGGTGGAGGGACGCCATCCGATTGACAATGCAGCGTCACCGAGGAGTCCACGGGAGCCAGGTACTTTTGCCTGTCTGATCTGATGACTGGAGGTACTGGGGAGGATAAAGATCAGATGTCCATCAAGTGAATATGATTTCAAATATTTTGAAGCAGTTATGTCTTACTTACCCTGGACTCTGAGTTTGGTCTTGCCCAAGGCTGTACCCGCTGGGTTTTGAGCCACGCATATATAAGTTCCAGAGTTGGACAGAGACGCCTTGATGATCTGGAGACTCCCGTTAGGTAGCACTGTGAAACTTCCACCTATCGGAGAACAAGACTTTTCTTTGACAATCCGTCACGTAAGAGTAATGGCTGACAAAGTGTTTACCTGCGGTGTGTATATTGATGCCCTCCTTCTGCCAAGTGATTGTCGGCCTTGGTGAGCCTGTGGCCCGGCAGGGGAGCACGATGGGATTATTGAGGATCACCTCCAGGGTGGATGGGTGGGAATGGATCTCGGGAAGCTCTAAGAAAATTGTGAAAAAAGAACATGTGGGTGCAAAGCAAGGCCAATTTGCTCAAACCTCCCTGAAAAGAAGTCTTACCCTGCACAGTGAGCTGCACGTGGCGTTGAGTAGAGCCTGCGGCGTTCTTCGCTGTGCAGGAATAGCGTCCTGCGTGACTCAGCTCAGCTGAGCTTATTTCAATTTGACCTGAACACAGCACAATAGACCAACATCACTGCAAAGTATAGACCAACCTTAAGGTGCATCATGAAATATAAAGGCAGTTCCAACAAATAGCATTAGAACACTGACCCGTGTGCAAGATCCTGTATCCTTGTCCCAGCTTGAGCAGCTCAACGCCATCTTTGCTCCAATGAATTGTGGGATCTGGGATGCCCGAGGCAGTACAGGCAATGACCACTGGAGAAAGTCTCGCTACAACGAGGTCTGTGGGTTCATCAGCTATGGATGGAGGAACTAGGAAGACGACAGTAGCCAAATGCTCACTTTTTGATTCACCCTGAGCAATACAAATGGAGAGTCGTGATGTTAGTCACCTTGGACAGTGAGATTGATGAATCTGGTATCTTCCCCCGCCTCATTGGAGACAAAACATTCATACAAAGCCGTGTCCTCCACTGTGGGTGCTATCACTACCAGTGAACCCGAACTGAGCAATCTACAAAGGACAAATCACAAAGTTCCGTTACGAGGTGAAAGACACTGGAGAGAATTACTGATTGACTTTGTGTAGCGCTTAGAATTTTCAAAATACAGTTTGAAATGACGAGAAGATGATGATAAAACAGAGGGGTAGAAAAACCTGAATCAACCTGTACATATTCTGGTTCTGGTCAGTATTGAGTTCTTGTCCGTTTTTCATCCAGACCACCGAGGGCTTGGGTATGCCACTGGCCTCACAAGCGAGGGTGGTCTGAACATTGACGGTAACCGTCACATTGGTGCGTCCATCAAGAATAGAGGGAGGCACTGAAAGGTGACAGCATATCAAAACAGTTTGGTGATGGACACATTATTTTTTCATGTCTTTGCATGTTTTCTTTTGTGTCCCCCCACCATATACTTCGAGGTCTACTCTCTTGCGTTGCGTCCCGGCCGGGTTCGTGGCCATACACAAATAGCGGCCGGTGTCGGTCACCTGTGCGGAGTGGATGTGTAACGAGCCATCATCCATAAAGGTATGCCTGCACACAAAATAGGAGCAAATATTGATGGAATGCTAGAAAATGCAGAAATCAGCTTTAGAGTTCATTTTTGTGTACCTGGGGTTATTTCCAGCCAATACGGCTCCGTGTTTCCTCCACGTGACCCGGGGTGCTGGCACACCGTTGACAATACACTCAAGCACAACTGGCTTATCGAGAAGAACAGACACGGTCTGAGGGCCGTCTTTGATTGTCGGTGCCACTGAAGAAGACACATTGTTACGTTAACATTGTGAATTGGCATCGACATTAATAAATCGATTTACCATTGACGTTCAGGTTAAACTCGCGTGTGGTCTTGCCAACGATGTTACTGGCCATGCACGTATATTGGGCCTTGTCACTCAGCTCAGCCATGTTGATCTGTAAGTAGCGGCCATCGGAGAGAACACGGACACGTGCAGACACCTACGCAATGGCAAAAAAATCATTCAGGCACACACCTCAGGAGAAGTCAGTGTATGGAAAAAAAATACTTGTGTGATTTTCTCTACCTGCAATGGTTGACCATCTTTAAGCCAGCTTAGAGTTGGAGGAGGAACAGCATCAGACTTGCATTCCAGAGTCACCTGTCTGTTCTGTAGCACGGACACATCCTGAGGAGTGCTCTCCCCCGCAATGTTAGGAGGAACTGAAACAAATAAAAAAAAAACATTTTACAGCCCATTTGAAGGGTGAACATAAAATTACAATGAATTTATTTCTGTTACTCACCATGCACTCGCACTAAGAATTCTTTGTCATCATCGCCTGCTGGACTGTTGGCTAAGCAGTTGTATCTGCCAGTGTCCTCCAACTGAATTAACATTTAAACATACGTCTTAGGTTATTAAATCCACGATGCACCACGCGTGGCATGTACTGCGCGGCGCTGTGAATCGTTTCGAATGATCCACACAAAGTACTCCGAATGGAATTTGCTACCTGTGCCGACGCGACGCGAAGCACTGTTCCTCCTTGAAGGAGTCGCAGGCTGTCTGTTTGTGGGATGGGACGTCCATCCTTCAGCCACGTCAAGGAGGGTGGAGGAATACCCGAGGCCTCACACTGAAGCTCCAGTACATTATTAACCACCACGGAAACTTCGGTTGCTGCATCAGATGCCTTGATTTGTGGAGGCTCTGAAAACAAACCGCACATCAGCACCACAAATCCAATCATAGTTAAACGGCCTTCTATGATTTAACCTACCAAGAACTTTCAAATGAAAATGACGGCTTGCTTGACCAGCGGTGTTGCTGACAATACAAGTGTAATGTCCTGCGTCACTGACTTGAGCCTGGAGGAACTGAATTGTTGTGTTTTGGTTGAGTAGTTTCAGTTGGGTGTCATACGAGAGATGTTCCCCCTCTTTGAGCCAGCTGACAGACGGGGTTGGGCTTCCATCGGCTAAACACAACAGAGAAGCCAGGTTCCCTCTAACTACAGTCACCTCATCCGTGCTCCCTGCTCCATCCAGAACTGGGGGGACTAAGAGAGAGGAGAAAAAACTACAGGTCAAGTCCCCAATCCTAATTCCTGTCCAACGTCATCACATGTCAGACTCACCATTCACATGTAGGTTGTAATGTCTGTTGTCAACTCCCGCTCTATTCGATGCCACGCAGGTGTAGGTGCCACCATCAGACACTTGAGTGCGTGTAATCCTGGTTGACACATCCCACATGTATGAATCATATCATTGACTCGTCATACTCTTTTTGAGTGCCTACCGGAGCAGCTGGCCAGCAGAGAGAAGACGTATGTGTGAAGACACTGGAAGGGGGAGGCCATTTCTGAGCCAATTAAGCTGGGGCGGAGGAGATCCTGTCGCTACGCATTCGATGCTGACCGAGGTGTCCAGGACTGCCGTCAATTCCTCGACTTTTTCGTCGTTGGCCTCAATCGCAGGAGGCACTGAGGGAGCAAGAGAAGCTAAAGGTTATTACCGGGGGAGCAAATACAGTGAGAAACATACGTATTTGACCAACCGTATATATTCAAATTGAATATCCGGTCTTCTTCTCCTGCACTGTTGGAGGCCACACAGGTATACTTGCCACTGTCAGTGGTGTAGGTAGCAGTCACTGTGAGAATGCTGCCATCTGGACTGATCCTAAGCAACACCACAACATCATTGGCATAGCATAGCATAGCAGCAATATCCACATCTTCTTGCTGGCAGTCATGTACCTGAAGTCCTTATTCCCTGTATTGTTAATAACTTGTCCATCTTTTAACCATTGGATGGTTGGAGTTGGCGATCCCTGGACATGGCATGCCAGCTGTATGCTTTCATTTAGCAGGACCCCAATCTCACTGGGTAACTCTGATCCAGAGATACTGGGAGGAACTTCAGAGAGTATTGTTGCTTTTAGCTCCAGTCAGCCAATGTGAATTAGGTGAGAAGATGTTCTTGTCTCCAGTTACCTTGTATGGCGAGGTGGTAGTTTTTCTGCGCTTTGCCTTGCACGTTGGAGGCCAAGCAAGTATAAGTGCCACTGTCAGACAACTGTGAGCGTGCAATCTGAAGCTTGCTGCCTCCAGAGAAGATGTGCATCTCCAAAGAAGCTGAGCTTTCTAAACAAATCACATAGCACATGAAATTGTCATTCTCTAAAAGGAATGGAACAATGCCATTTCATCCACCACGATAAAAGAAGGTCCCGGCATATGTTCACCTATCGGTTGTCCGTTCTTCAACCACGTGAGACTGGGGGGCGGGATCCCGGCAGCATCACAGGAAAAGGTGACTGGATTGCTGATGGTTTCGACAACCTTTTCCTCAGCAGGACCATCAATGTGAGGGGGAACTGCATATGACAGCAAAAGAAGTCTTTACTTCAGAAATTTAGGAATGGAAGAATTTCATCATCAGCTAAACCCGAATACCATAAATATTCAGATGGAAGTTCTTGTCCATCTGACCGGCAATGTTGGTTGCCTTGCACACGTATTGTCCAGTATCGGACACCTGAAAATAAAAGGAGATCAATTAGGAAAACGTAAAAATCAAGATTCTAACTCATTTATTATAAAGTCTCACTTCTGAGGCTCTGATCTGAAGCATCTGCCCTCCACCCAGAATGCTCAAGTTGACAGAGTCTGTCACCATCCTTCCATTCTTGTACCAGGTGATGATGGGAGGAGGAGCTGCATTGGATTCACACTCCAAAGTCACCGATTCCCCCGCAAGCACATTCACCACCACGGGAGAATCCCCGTTATTGTCCCGGATACTGGGAGGAACTGAGAAGAAAACAACTCTCAAATTTGATGCTTTCTTTCTTCCACTCGCTTGACATAAAGGGAGGACTGACCAAACACCGTGAGGTAAATGTTCTTGTAAGCCTCTCCTGCCGCATTCATGGCAACGCAAGTGTACTTCCCGCCGTCTGATACTTTGGCTTTCAAGATTTGTAAAGTACGACCACCTGCGGGCACAAATGAAGCTGCTAAACTAACCCATTCTCCGTCCACGTGATAATGATTATAACATACCCGGCATGATGAGTGCATTGGCGTTGGCCTGAAGTGGCCCCCTGTCATTTAACCAAGTCAAGGTAGGAGGGGGGAAACCCACGGCTTCGCATGACAGGAACACAAAGTTGTTCACCACCACTGTCACATTCTCTTGTTTTAGGCCTAAAATAGTAGGAGGCACTGGAAGAAGAGAGATACGGACATAAAGTTGTAGAAGAAAACTCAACAAATCTATATGATGTTTTTTATGCCTTACCGTGGACATTAAGATTGAAGGATTTCTCAACACTTCCAGCCACGTTGTCAGCCACACACACGTAGCGTCCAGTGTCAGACACTTGAGCTGCCAACAACTGACAGAGAAGGCACGCTTGGTAAGCATTCATTCGATGACATCGTACTCGATTATCTTAAAATTAGATCAGTAACATTCACCTGAAGTGTTCTGCCATTGGACAGAATTTTATGAGGTCCATCCGAGCTGATTGGCTGGTTGTCCTTCAACCAGGTGATCTTTGGGGCGGGGTTGCCATCCGCATGGCATTCCAACAAGCTTGTTTTATTGACCAAGACCGTCACCTCGTCAGGTAAATCGTTGTGTACCCCTCGTAGCGTGGGGGGCACTGATGGAACACACAAATACAGCGCAGTGAAGCAGAGGTTTCAAAATATTAAGTTGAGTCCAAGACCACACTCACATAATACTCGAACGTCATACTGAATCGAATCTTCTCCTGCTTCATTGACAGCCACACATGTGTACCTGCCCGAGTCCTCCGCCTGAGTCCTGGGGATTTGTAACACTCTTCCTCCTGACAGGAAAGCACGGACATGTTAGCACGCACTCGCTGGATCTTTCCATCTGCTCTCTTACCTGGCATGATCAAAATGTTGTCATTGGAGTTCAGGGCCTGGCCATTTTTGTACCAGGTGAGAGTTGGCGGCGGTACGGCATTGGTCTCACAATATAGAGAGATTGGATTGTTGAGAATCACATCACGGGCATCCACCCCAAAATCTGACGGGGACAGTGGATCACCAGTTCTGGTGAAACTGGGAGGAACTGAGAAAAAAGATGAGGAACAAAAACATCATGAACTGCAGATATTTTCAAAGAGATGCGTAGAAGAAGAATCTCATGATGATGAAAAAAACAAAATACAGCAATGATATCAACCCCATCAAATTCACTGTTGGTCTCAGGCACATGATCATCATCATCAGTCAACCCAGTTCACCTTGTATATTTACATCAAAGTCCTTCTCGTCCTCTCCAGCTACATTAGTGGCTATGCAAGTGTAACGGCCAGTGTGGGACACCTGAGCATGTCTGATCTGAACAATCCGACCGTTAGCTGTAATGGACACGTGCTCATCTGCCCGCAGAATCTATGAAGAAGATGAACAAGCATCAGCGAGAGGAAAGCCAGTTTCATTGACAGATATAAAAGCAAACAAGTGAAAAAGAGATGGTGTACCTTTCCGTCCATGTACCACTGCAATGCTGGGCTAGGAAAGGCCTGCGCTGCGCACTCCAACGTCAGCGTGCCATTGACCTTGATCTTGACTTCTTTAGGCGCTAGTCCATCACCCGGGATATCGTTTTTATCGATTTGCGGGGGAACTGGGGTGAAACCAGCATTATGGGTATTTGAATGCGGAGGTGTGAGACTGCTTTAGTGGATGACACACAACGTGAACTCACCGTATACTTTGACATCAAACAGCTTGAGTGTCTCTCCAGCCTCATTCGTGGCAACACAAGTATAACGTCCAGCATCCTCTTCTTTTGCGTTAAGAATCTGCAGGGTTCGCCCACCTGGGGAAGGCGAAACAAAAAGGTATCAATCCGTTTCAATGATACATTACTGACATCAAATTTATATTCTATAATATAGAATATAGAGATTCGATTAATATAACCTGGAAGAACTCTGGCATTAGGACCCGACTCAAATGAAAGGCCATCTTTGAGCCAGGTGATCAGTGCAGGAGGGAACGACTGAACTTCACACACCAGTGAGGTGGGGCTACTCAAGGTTACCGTCACCTCTTCGGCCGAACCGTCCGGTCCTGACCCGGCAATGGTGGGAGAAACTGAAGAGAATACAAGACAGTCAAATAATGGAACAATTTGAATTCATCCTGCGTATGTATGTACGTACCCAGGACATTGAGGTTGAAATGGCGACTGCGATCTCCTGCGTTGTTCGACGCGAGGCAGCTGTATCTGCCGGTGTCAGCCACTTGCACGCCGGAAATTACGAGGTAACGCCCATGAGACATGACATGGTGGCGTCTGTCAGGCAGTAATCGTTTTCCATCCTTTAGCCATGTTATTTCTGGAATTGGGTTTCCTAAAAAACACACACAAAAAACAGACTTGAGTATTTTACAAAGCTTGGTGTTGCAAAAACGTTCCAGGACTGGTAGGACAAAAGATATATATACCAGAGGCCTCACAGGTCAGCGTAACGTTGTGCCTTTCCTTCACTTTGGTGTCCGTGACACTTCCTTCTTCCACGATACTTGGTGGAACTGGTTGCGATGAGGTAGAAATGCATAAAAAGGTCATCAATGTCTTCAGTAACCAATTAGAAGGCCTATTCATTTACCAAGGATGTTTAGGTCAAAATGTTTCTTTTCTTCTCCAGCGCTGTTGGATGCGATGCAGGTGTACCTCCCGCCATCCTCGATGGCTGCATGCATTAGACGCAGGCTACGCCCTCCTAGACGTATTCAATTTTGTTATCATTATTTTGCAATGTTTATTCAGCATAAAATGTAAGAAGTTGACCTGAAAGAACACGAACAGAACTGCTCCCTCTGATGGGTCGACCATCCTTCAGCCAAGCGATGGTAGGAAGAGGAATGCCGGAGGCCTCGCAGCTCAGAGCCACAGGGTTCTTCACCACAACGCTGACATTTTCTGGGAACTGAACCTGGCCCACGATAGTTGGCGGGACTGGAAAAAGCAGGAAAAAGGTCAACTCAAACAAAGAGTGCAATTAGACTCCGGGTTCCTACTTCCTACCGTGCACGCTGATGTCGTGCTTGCTGTCGGCCTGCCCTGCCACATTAACGGCGATGCACGTGTAGCGTCCCGTGTCTGAAATCTTAGCATCTTGAATCTGAAGCAGCCTTCCCTCATTCAGAAGCTTAGCGCCACGCAGCCCTGTGACGGGGCGTCCGTCTTTCAGCCAGGTGAGCGCCGGCCGTGGCAGGCCATCCGCCGCGCACTGTAACGTCACGTTGCCTCCTTTTGTCACAACCACGGCATCGGCGTCACCCTCGCCGTGTCTGATGGAAGGGCGGACTAAAGTGAGAAGAGCATATAAGTTGATTTGAGCAATATGCGTGTTTCTCGGCAGTACAAAATTAAATCTTTTAATATTTATTTCAACCATTATTTAAATCATTCAGTGCCATTGACGGTTATAGACTTCAAAGATTTTAACTGGGCTGGCAGTGAACGAGTTAGATAGACTACAGACGCAGTTTGCAACACATGAATTTGACTCGACTGAAGCTGATAAATGGATGCCTCGGAGCGTACGAACCGTAAACCTGCAGGCTGTACTCCTTGGATGTGCTGCCAGCCGCACTGGAAGCCGTACAGACGTAGTTCGCTGCGTCCGCCTTCTCTGCATTGGAAATCTGCAGCTGACGACCTCCTGATAAAACCCTGAGCCGCTCATCAGACTGGAGCACCACACCTGGTGCGCAGGAAAAGGTGAAAATCACATGACTTTTAGGAGAGTAAAAGCATATAGCAGTTGTATTTACCATTCTTCCTCCAGCTTAGACTGGGAGGTGGTATGCCACTGGATTCGCACACCAGTGTGATGAGATTTCCTTCAACCACTGTGAGCGGTGACACCTCTTGTGAGCCTCGAATACTTGGAGAAACTGTCGTGGAGATAAATCAATTGCATTGGCTTCTAAAGATCTTTGCTTGGAATGGGAGATTTTTTTTTTTAATGATTTCCAAAACATTACGGATACAAAGCAGAACTCACCCCACACATTCACATTATAGTTCTTCTCTGTCTTGCCAGCAATGTTGGTGGCTTCACAGGTATAGCGGCCTGAGTCCTGCACCTGAGCACTGTCAACCTAGCAGAAGAATCAGCTCAATACCAACACAAATCCAAAGGGTCACTTATTTAATAATGAAGAGGTTGATTGAACCTTGAGCAAACTCCTATCCTCTGAGAGAGCCAGACCAGGTTTTCTAAACAGCGGGCGGCCATCTTTGCGCCACGACAGCGTGGGTGGGGGAATGGCATCGCTCAGGCAGTGCAGCTCCACAGGACTGCCGAGCATCACGGTGGCGTTCATCTCCTCCCCCTTGATGTTGGGCGGCACTGGGGAAGATATGGATATTTAGAAACAAAATTCACAATACAGGAGATTAGATCATTAAGTACTAACATTGTGCTCAAATAAAGATAATGATGATGAAGACAGAAAATATCTCACATTAATATAGACAGCTGTTAAGTAGCCCGTGGAGACCTACACGAGTATTTATTTATCTGAGGCCATGATCTAACGTGATACCTGATTGTCCAATTTGGGCATCTGCTTTATGTCTCGGGCTAAGCCGGCAGCAGCAATAACGTCATTCAACTAACATTTGCGTATTTTCGGTCAGGGCAGCCGTTTGACTATACGCCTTCACTATAATCATCATACATATTCCAGGTCATAGGGGGCTGGGGCAACTAAATTAAATAACCTTAAATGCATCTACAACTGCACTGGTACTTGTCTACATTCATGACTTCTTTTCACAAGAGCCTCTGCTTGTTTGTTTAAACGTGTCCTGATTGATAAAATGACTGCAAGGCAATTTCCTCTGTATTCTGTATGACAGAGAGAGAGCAAGTCAGGAAGCTGCTGAAGCATGGTAGCAATTACCGCAGCAAATCTGCCTTTATTTGGTCTTGATCTTTCAGAGGAAACGCACACTGTGTGGATGTTTGCATTGTGCATACATCCAGTGCCTGTTTAAACAGACATGGGGGAGACTTTGTGATTCCCTGCCTGCCTGTAAACTGGGCGCCAAAGTGACATCCGTTTCGATTGCGCTTGTATACGCCATCATGTTCGGCTCCCTGCAGGAAGCTGACAATGTTTATTGAAAAGCTAAGCTTGATCTGGCCGCACTTCCGTGCATTTCAAGACCCCCGTGATACGCCACCGGTGTGATCTGTCTGTCTGCTGGAAGACAAAGTGCAGTCTGAATTTGTCAGTAAAACAAAGAATGGAAGCTTGGAAAAGGAACAATGGAACACGCTGCCTGCTGCTCTCGGCTTGCCAACACATTTATCATCATCAATCATTTTTTTTACTACTTTGCACATTTTATGGCACAAAAAAAGATCAGATCAGGTTATTGTCAAATCCTAAATGAGAAAATGAATAAAGATTCTTAGACGCCACCACATGGGCCAAACTTTGATGGGCACTGTTCAAAAGTAACAAAAGGTACGATGGCCTCACCATAAACCCTCAGATCGTAATCTCGCTGTTGCTCTCCTCCAGCGTTGACAGCGACACAGGTATAGCGGCCCATGTCACTCACCTGTGCACTGCTCAGAGACAGCACCTTGCCACCGGACAACACCTGAGGGACAGCCACAGTAACCAACTCTTATGCGGGGATAATAATAATATTATTCAATTTATCACAAGATGATATGCAAAAATAACCTGTATTCCATGAGATACACTCGTCACTGGGCTTCCATCTTTGAGCCAGGTGAGACTCGGTAAGGGCACGCCAGTCGCCTCGCATTCCAGTCTGCCGGCCTCGTTCACGACGACTGTCACTGTGCCACCTCGGCTAGAGATGACTGGAGGCACTACAAAAGAAATGGGAGAAAAATGCTTTGATTTGATTTACTGCACAAAGCCACAACGGCAGTCTTGACATTCTTACTGATGCAGACAAAGGATAAAAAAAACATCTGTTGTAACTGGCAAAGAAAATAAAAGACACTGACCAAACACCTGCAAGCTGTGGGATGTCTCTGCAACTCCAGCCAAGTTGACTGCTACACATCTGTACAGCCCTGCGTCGGATAGCTGAGCTCTTTCGATCTCCAACACTTGGCCACGTTTCAGCAGAGTCACCCCGGCTGTGCTTGTCAGAGGTCGGCCGTCTTTGTACCACGTTATCGCTAGGACACCAAAGAGCTTGTGTCAATGTCAGGTGCTGATGATATTTTGCATCAACAATATTTCTTGTATGAAAGGGTGCATGCCTGTTTTGCAATTTCAATATTTGAGTTCTAGTTTAGTTC
Organism: Syngnathus floridae; assembly: GCF_059516105.1. NCBI lineage: Eukaryota > Metazoa > Chordata > Actinopteri > Syngnathiformes > Syngnathidae > Syngnathus > Syngnathus floridae. Next base: position 13,577,096 of record NC_142425.1, read on the forward strand.
GAGCCAAAAACTTCTGGCATCTTGTTTTCAAAAGCCGAATCGAATCGAACGCGAAACCCGATATTTTTACATTTTCTCATTTGGCAAACCCTGGTCGATCTGGAATGCAACATTAGATCCAAACTACAAACACATCCCAGGAAAAGTCTTCAATTATGCTGGAATGTGCCTGCTTATCAGCACAGTGCACGCTACGGTGCATGGAAAGAATGGCGGTGGGAATCAAGTCGCCTGTAGGGAGTCATCTGAGATCAATTTTCTGCTAATACGTTCACGGAAAAGCGCGGGTCACTTGAGAGTCTTCCTTTGAACTGGTGAAGAAGACAGGAAGACGTTTGTGAGTCTCACCAGGTAACGGACTGCCTGTGGCCTTGCACTCGAGCTCAGTAGAGAAGCCTGACAAGATGGTCTGGTTGATGATTTCCCCAGAGGCTGAGATGGTGGGCGGCACTGCCAAACACACACAAGAGTTTTACAGAAGCTCAATGTATCAGATGAAACAAGAGGAAACAAGATGTGGTATTGTTTCGTTACCATGGACACTGAGCCGTAGGCTTTTTTGAGCTTCGCCCGCAGCGTTGGTGGCCAGGCAGGTGTATTTCCCAGAATCTTCTTGTCTTGCCCCTGTGATCTTCAGCACTCTGCCTGCTGACTCCAGCTGTTGTGCAAAAGCCATGCACAGAAACACAACAAACACGTCTCATTCACTTCCTGTTAAAGGGGATTTTTGTGGGTCAATGACTCTTTGTTGCACTCAAATAATCAATCAAGCCACCTTAAAGTGCTCCTGTGATGTATCGACGGGTCGGCCATCTTTAAGCCAGGTAAGAGTGGGCGCGGGGATGCCACTGGAGATGCACTCCAAATTGATTGCTTTGTGTAGGACGACCGCACGCTCAGTGGTGCCAGTGGAACGAATGGATGGAGGAACTGGAATAGTTCAGAGGGTAGACTCATTGTCTATTTTGCAGAACAGGAGAATAGGCAAAGTGGCAGAAAATAGAAATATTCACCCAAACATTTCCCGCAGCTTGCATTTAGAGAGGACATTTTTGCATTACAATACATATGCACAACAGCTACTAAAAATCTTTCTTTCTACTCTTACCTTGCACAAGCACATTGAAGTCCTTCTCGTGGTCTCCTCCTTCATTGGAGGCCACACATTGAAAGCGACCCGTGTCGGAGACCTGAGCGCGGGGGATGATCAGTCGCCATCCACTGGCCGCAAGTCGCAGCCCGTCTCCAGGTCTGACGACTTGCCCGTCTTTATACCACCTGAGGATGGCCAACGTCAAATTGACTTTCTTCATTCTGAGGTCAAACTAAATCTTACGTTATGGTAGGTGCCGGTGTCCCGGTGGCGTGGCACTCCAGCTCCAGAGGGTTGTGTATTATGACAGTGCTGTCAGTCATCTCATCTCCTCCATCAATTATGGGCGGCACTAAGGCAAAGAATCATTTTATAGATAGTTACAAATACTCTGCTATTTGGAATGGCAATTTGGAATTTGTGCGTACCCAAAACTATGACGTCATACGTGACTTCCGTCTCCCCGGCGATGCTCGTTGCCACGCAAACGTAGCGTCCCGAGTCCGACACCGTGGCTGACAGGATTTCTATTTTCCTCCCTTGGTCGAGGACTCGGACATTGTCTCCATGCTGGACTGGAACTCCGTCTCTCAGCCAGGTAAGGGAAGGGGGAGGGTAGCCACCAGCGTCACACTCCAAGATGAGAGGCGTACTGAGGACCACCTTTCTTTCAGATGATCCACTCTGTCCCCCTGCTATGGAAGGAGGCACTGCGGGTGGAGGACGAAAAATGAGAGACTACAGAAAACAACTCAGATGACCTGATATTATATTTCCACTTCAGCCTCACCAAACCAAAGTGTAAAATGACTTTAAATCTCACTCAAAATAGGCTTAGTCAACAGTTGAAGTAACTCAGCATAAGAAATATTGATATCTTACAGTAGACATCAAGCTCAAAGCTCTTTTCAGCAGTCCCGGCCACGTTGGTCACCTTGCAGGTGTACCGGCCGGCATCTGATGCCTGCGCCCGAGGGATCTTCAGGTAACGACCCTGCTCCACGTACTGCGACTGGCGGCTCGACAGGACGGCCTCTCCTTTTCGGTACCAGGTGACGACGGGGAGTGGGACTCCCCGCGCTTCGCACTCAAGCGTAACTACTGTGTCCAGCAGGGCGCTAACTTCTGTTGTTTGGTTACCGCCTCGGATAGATGGGGGAACTTGGAACACACAAAATGACATTTGACTTTTTAGTGTCTCATTCCTCTGCTGTTGAGTAACATTCCTGAAATGTTGTCCTGCCATCTGATAAAAAGAGATTGCCTTTACCATACACTTTGAGATTGAAGTCCTTGGACTGTTTCCCAGCCGTGTTCATGACACTACATTGATACCTCGCCTGGTCTCCAAGACGGGCACTCTTAATTCTTAAAACTTGACCATGGTCGAGGACCTCCAAGTTTGGATCCCCAAGAAAAACAACCCTGGAAACATGACAGAGAATAAGTGAAAGGGACTGATTGAAGAAGGACTTTCTAATATTCTTGGGTACTAACTTTCTGTCCTTGTACCACTGGATTGTGGGAAAGGGCACGCCTTTCACCTTGCACTCCAATCTGATCTCTTGTTTGAGAGTGCCAGACAGATCTTGAGGAGAGTCGGACCCTGCAATGCTGGGCGGGACTGTGGCACAGAGGGAATGTGGTTAATGAATCAGCCGTTCCTCCCATCGTGTATAATAAATCCTGTCCGGGACAATCACATGGACTGACACCTTCGGATGGACAACCATTTATAAGAACACAAAGTTGAAGTAGGTGGAGTGAGACAAAAACTCCACACAGGAATTCACAAGGCAAGATTTCTTCTCCTTTCTCTTTGGACTCACCCAATACATTGAGAAAGAAGTCTTTTTCTGTGCTGCCAGCAATGTTGATGGCTTTACAGGTGTAGCTGCCCGCTTCTGCTGTGGCAGCCTTCAGTAGTTTTAGGATTTTCCCCTTATCCACAATCTGGATACTGTTACTGGCTTCTACCTATTAAACAACATTAGGATGATTCAAAAAAGACATTTTCCAACATCTCAGACCATACTGATGGAATGCTCATAAAAGTCTGTTTCCAGTAAAAACCAAGACATACTCTTGAAATATAACAGATGAGTTTGTTCAGGTTGAGTTAACTTACGAGAATTCCATCTTTGTACCAAGTGATAACTGGGGTGGGGCTTCCTGTTATATCACAAACCAAACTGGTGGGCTGGCTCTGAACGACAGAAAGGTTTCCTGAAGCGTCACTGTCTCGAAATGTTGGGGGAACTGAAAAGCAATTGATTTGATTACAATAGGAGAGATGCAGTTTTAGTAGTATAGTGAACATGAATCGTCACCATTGACTTTGAGCTGGTACTTCTTCTCTGTCGAGCCGGCATCATTAGCAGCAGTGCAGACATACTCTCCGTCGTCCAGCGGTGATAAAGATGCGAGAATCAATAGAGTGCCATCCTCCAGGATAGACACGCCGGGCTCGTTGCCGGTCAGCTCCTGGCCGTTACGTAGCCATCGAATCACTGGCTTGGGAAGGCCTGCGGCAACAAAAAAAATATTTAGCAAAACGGATGATCAGTAAATGATGAGTGATGTACCTTTGGCTGGGCAGGGGAAGGCAATTTGTTGGTTTGCAACTCTCTCCTGTAAGGGGCTATTGAATGGGGGCTCCAAGATATCAACCACAGGGGGAACTGAAAATACAAAAGAATGAATCAGTGAGCGACCCTTACGACATGAGCAGAGTGTGAGATGGCCTTGAAAATGGAATTACCAAACAATAATGAATACAGTTTGAAAAGCAACATCCTCAGAATATTTGAAAGCAACCTTGGATTAGTAGTTGAATTTGAGCTTCATCGCTGCCTGCAATGTTGACTGCTGTACACGTGTAAGTTCCTTCATCGTCCAGGCCCACTGGGTCCAAAGTGAGAGTGCCATCAGGTGACATAGGATATGTCCGGCCATCTTTTGTCCAGGAAAGGGCGGGCTTCGGGACACCTTGGGCTATGCACAGAAGCTCCACAAGATGACCCATCTGGACTTTCATGACCTTGGGACCCGCCTGGATACTCGGGGGCACTGATGGGGAGAGGTTCACGATATAATATGCTTTATTTGCTCGTACTGTAGTTGAATGTTCATGCAAACTTACCCAGAACACTCAATTCTATGGATTGAGTTAGGTTGCCAGCAATGTTGGAGGCAAGACATACATAGAGGCCACTGTCTGACAATTTGGTCTCGAAGATTTTCAGTGACCCTGAGGAGAGCTGATGGTGCCTGGAAGAAACACATAGAATAAATATGAAAAGCTAGTGCAGTTGAATGGCAGTGACAATTCATAGTTTCTATCCTAGTCTGTCCCAATAGACACAGAGGTTTGGGACTGTTGAAATATTTTCCAAAATGAGTGTTTGACCTCGGGGAGTAAGGAGAGATGAGCTGCCTCTCCTTGGCCCAGCTAATGGAGGGTGGAGGGACACTCTGGACTTCACAGGGTAAAATTGCATCCTTGCCCTCAATCACCGACATCCTTGTTGGGTCAGAGGAGCCTCTGGCACCAGCAGCATTGGACCTCGGGCGAACTGGAAATGCAAAGGATAAATGGGAAAAGGTTTCAAGAAATCAAATAATGCTAATTCTCACAATTGGTTCTTCATCCCTTTTTTTAAAAATGTAAAAAAACTCTCCAGAGATGTACACGCATTGAAAAAAAAAAGAAAAAAATCTGTGATTCTATAGTTACATATATAGCTCACAAGAGCCATTCCAAGAAGACATTTAAAAAAATGATTTAAAACATATCATTGTGGGGTTTCCCAAAATGTAAGAAATCTCATTTTGCATATGCATTACCATAAACGGTAAGCTGAACTTTTCTTGAGGTGTGACCAGCAGCATTGGCAGCTGTGCAGAGGAACTCTCCCGTCTCATTTCCAGAGGGTGAGGCAATGAGCAAGCTGCCGTCAGAGTCCAAGGAGAAGGCTGGACCACCCAAGTTAATAAGCTCCCCGCCCTTCAAAACAGATCGCAAAGGGTGAATGGAAGCGGCAAAACACAAAGCATTATATGTTATTAGTAGTTAGGCAGTAGCATCTAACCCAACGCATAAAAGCAAAGGTCATTGTGGCGCCGACTGTACGAGCCAGTTCACACAGGTAGTTTAATGGCGCAAACACATGGAGGACAAACATGTGGCCTCACACAGACACGCACGGAATATTGAAATTCCAGAGTCCATTTACAATGTAACTTGATTTCCAGGCATGTGACACTAAACAACCCCTGGAATTCTTCAATCGTGGCTTGAGATATTCAACACACACAATATCCAAAAGCATATGAGTGTAACCTAGACAAAGCTCATCACATATAACAAGGAAATGGTATTACTCCCTAAGAGGTGTGCCTGCGTGACATGTGATTCCAATTGGGAAATGATGTGTCATAAAATGCTTCTGCTTGTGGATTCATGTTTTGGAAATGATTTCATGTGACTGAGTGTGTACACAGCCCAGCAAAGTCATATTAGAATTCATACTGGATGTATTCCTTTGCCTTATTTTGTTGAGCACAACTCTAACTTGAATATGTCATAATAACATGATCTACAGACCTTGGACCAGGTGATCTGAGGCGTCGGTATCCCACTGGCACGGCAGGGCAGAGCGATGGGCGTCCCCTCGATAGTGCTGAAGACTTGAGGGCCATGCTGAATGGATGGAATCACTAAAAGCCAAGACAAAGTTGGAAAGTCATTGCAAAAATGTGGTGGATGAACTATTTGAACATTACCGGGTTGTCTTGCATCTCAGAAGCATCTGGAGAATGTCTTTCCTTCACTCAAGACATACTATTGGCCAAGCTAATGCATTTTCCTGTTCTCTTCAGCTTGTTGCTATGCCATAAAGGCAACCTGTTTTATTTTTCTACACTCACAGGCCAACCAACATAAATGAGCCTCAAAACAATGCAATATAGAAAATACATATTTGTGTCGTTGTTTTTTTTATCTTGTCTATCTACCGTGGACGTTGACAGTGGTGGTGTGGTTGGTGGCCCCAACGAGGCTCTCAGCCAAGCAAGTGTAGTCGCCGGCATCGTTGAGCTGAACTCGCTCAATGTGCAGACTGCCATCCCTCCGCATGCTCACGTACTCATCTGAAGTCACCTGAAAAACGGCATCTTAAATTAAACTTCTGTTGAACTTCTATTTATCGAGGTTATGTTGTACTCACAAAGCCGTAGTTATGGAGCCATTGTCTCTCAGGCAGGGGATTGCCAGCCAATAGAACGCAGGGTAAAGTCACCTGCTGGTCCTTGATCACACTGATCACACTTGGGCTCATTGCAATGACAGGCGGCGCTGCAGATGACATTCATACGTTAAAGCCCTTGCTCATAAAAAATGTTTATTCCGTTCATTAGTGAAGCATTTTGGCACGCATCACATGGTGAGACCAACACCTCTAAAAACCATCAACGATTAGTTGCTGTAAACACAATGCAATATAAACATGTGCATTTTCCACATCTACTTTGGACACTCACCCTTTGTTTGTAATCATACGTAGTTGCAAGGAACACTTTGTGAACTGGCTAGAATTACCGAGATTTCGGGATAAATTAGTCACAAAATCTGATCTTCATTTTAGTCACAACAATAGATAAACAGTTTTCTAATCAAATGTTCCATACTTTTGCCAAACACAACCTTTAAAAATCACAGTGCATTTTTTTGGACAAAGCACAGTTTGTGAACTTTTGGCTTTAATGAGCAGTCCGGGCTCCTTTGGGAGCAATGACCTCAACCAAACGTTCTTGCAGTTGCACATCAAACATTTGCAATTGTCAGGAGGAATTTTGTACCATACCGCTTTAGAAAACTATTTCGCTTCAGTTTACTCACACATCACAACACATCGTTTACATGACATAGTTTACAACACGCTTGATCTATTTGGAGATTGTATATGATCACATTAACAGCAATGATGTCATCTGTGAAATTTAGATATACAAAAGGGTGTGGACAGAAGATGAGTCCTTGGCAATACAACCCCCCCCACACACAGATTGTGGCCACTGATGTCCAATCATTTTGGTAAAAAAAAAGAAAAGAAAAAACTCGGATGCTCAGGTTTTCTTATGCCTGTGTTTGTGTTTATACGTGTGAATGTACTTTTTGACCTGTGACCTACATATAGAATGTTTTCACACAGCCAAACGGAAACACTTGTTAACAAGGTACATGTGTTGGAGCACTAATGAAGTAGCGCATGAAAGCGACACATGAACAATTGTGGCATTCATTTTGTTGGTGTTCTTTTTGATTATAGTCATTATTCTCCGGAAACAATGAATGACATAAAACAAAAGTTACAGTATGAACATATTTCATATTGAATCTCGGACTTACCCAGTCCTGTCACAGTGATGCTGGCTTGGCTTTGGATCTTGCCAAAATGGTTTGATGCCTCGCAGACATATTCGGCCTCATCCTCAACCCACAGGTCTGACAAAGACAAAGAAACCGTATGTAAACCCAAAATAATATTTTTCTCAATAAGTAAATGTGACACTCACTAGCGATATGAAGACCTCTCTTGTCTTGAGTAATGATGCTATGTCCACGGTACTTATTGAAAAGGGGCAAAGCGTCCAGTCTCCTCCAGGTGACTTGAGGAGCTGGATAGCCTTGGGCTTGACACGCCAGTGTCACGTCGGAACCGATGTCCGCCGCCGTGTTTAATGGCTCCTGGGTGAACTTTGGTGCATCTGCAATAAAGTTGAAGAAGACAGAGGTCATTCAATGTCAGCCGCCCATAATGTAAAGATTGAAGCCACATGAAAGAGCGACTGATGCGTCACTTCTATGCCCTTATTTTTGTATTTGTGTGCAAAATATCCAAGTCAATTATCTTCCTCTGAAAGCTTACAGTGAACCACACAGCGAATTAAAATCATTATGTGTCCTTGATCTAACCAAATGTCTCATTGACTGCCAGGACAAAAAGACCTTTGTTTTATGCACCCACCCAGAAGTTGTGGGTGCTTCACTAACATGTCACACATTGCTAGCTGTCCCGACACCGTTTCCTCTGTCTGTCTGTCTGAGAACAAACCAAATGTTGTCTTTGATAACATTTGTCTAGCCCAGTCGGTTACCGTGAAGTCATCCAAATAATATCAAATAAGTGGAGCTTTTATTTTGAAAGTTGTGTTTGGTATCAAGACTGAGATTGTTGAAGAAAGACATTTACCGTTCTGGAAATATCAACAATAAAGTGGGCTAGTTGCAAGATCTGCATTCCTATTATTGTGATTTTATGACTTGACAAAAGAAATAATGCAGTACATACCTCCCACGTCAAGAGCAACCTTTCCCGTCGAAGTACCGGCAGTGTTGGTAGCCACACAGGTGTAGTCTCCGGCGTCAACTTCCTTAGTATTCTTGATGGTCATTGTACCTGCCAGTGCATCGATGTCTAGCGAAGATGTCGATTGCAATTGGAAGTCACCTGGACAGCAAGCCATTCATTAGCTTTACACTTTATAAATAATAAATGTGCTCTTTGTTGTTACCTTTGTACCACCAGATCTCCGGCCGAGGGATTCCAGATGCAGAACATGCCATCACGGTGGTTTCTCCGATACCACTGAGAATCTCATTAACAGCCACCGTCACCACAGGAGATTCTGCGGGTATGGTTCATGTTTTTATTGTAAACATCTCATACGTGTTTATTCAGAAAAACTCTGTGTGCATTAATCACCGATGTAAGCGAGGATAGAAACAGAGGAATCAGTTCCCGCTTGGTTGCTGGCCAAGCAGCCGTAGACGCCTTCATCCATCTTCTCCATGTTTCTTATTGATAGTGTGCCATCCCCAGTCATTCTGTGTCTGAAAAAAATATATTTATAGTTTAATAGAGCTCTAATAAAATACCAGGGCTTTTCAAAAGACTATTGAAGCAAACCTGCTTGATGCCATGATAAACATGCCGTTGTGCGTCCAGGCCAGGAGAGGTGGAGGGTAGCCGCTGGCCGAGCATTTGATCTTCACTTCTTCTCCTGATGTAAAGGTCTGGTTGCGAGGCGCCACTGAGACACGAGGCGTTTCTAAAAGAAAAATGAAATTCTGGATTTATAAAGCATACGAGTCCAAAAAGAGTTAGTCTGTTTCTAGTTCAGGCACTCATGAATTGAATCAAACTGGAACTCAACTAATAATCTTCCACAACCGGACCTGCTCAAAACTGTGCAATCTTCAGAGATGAGCCAATTGATTCATGCCGTGAGCGTCATCCCTTTAAGGGTGTGCTCCACTCTAGCTGCCAAATTCAGTCATTGAACATTGTTTGTAGAAACGTCAGCGTGGGAAACTGTGCTTCCAATTCCAGTGTGCATCAAAGATGTCAAAATGTCTTTTTTTTTTTTTTTTTCTTGAAGACAAACTAGGATCCAAACTGCAATAACATTCTGTCTGTGTGCACTTCAAGTATGTTTTGTCAACTTAATGTGAACCTACTGTCACATCAACTATATTCTGTCAGAGTGTTGTGGGTCATCAGACGTGCCCCTCTTCAAAGCCAGGCAAATGACTAGGATAGCAAAGACCAAGGCGTAATTACAACCCCCCAGGGCTTGCTAACAGCTGTTTGACAGAGTGAGTGGGAAGGAGATCAAGCACGCACACAAAATAGGTCACGACGGATGGATGGATCCATCCATCCATCCATCCACTGTAGAAGGAGGAATTTCGGTCATTGGATATGGCCTGGGAATTAACTTCTAACAAAGTAAACACGGTCGAGAGTCAGATTGTTTCTCTTTCTTGTTCTTTCTCGGCCTCCTGAGTCTGGGATTATCTGCTACTGGCAGATCTAATGGCTGTGCTGCATTAACATTTCCTGGCACGCACTGAGGTGCCACTGATCCTTTTCTATCATTAGTGCTACAAGCATTCTTGAAATGTGAAGAGCAGAACTCTCTAGGAATGTAAACTCCTGACTTTGGAGCCACCAAGGGAAGCATCAATCTTTCTCGTGTCTAATAAAGCATCAGCGTGAATTGTAGTGAGCCAAAGAGGGAAGTAGGGCAGGTGTCTCCATTTTGACAAAACCGAAAAAAGACATGGCTGTAGAAAGAACCTCGTTACCTTGCACAATGAGGTTGACCCGCTTTGCTGTCATCCCTCCTTCATTTACAGCGATACACTCATACCAGCCCGAGTGATGGGGCGTGACGGAAGATACTTGAAGTGAAAGGTTAGTCAAGACGCGTATCCGAGGGTCCAGACGGGCATCGAGACCCTCTCTCAACCAAGTCAGGTTGAAGCTGACTGTGCTGGCAACGTGGCAGGTGAGGACAGCTTGGGATCCGGGAGAACTTGTCACATTGCCTTCAACTGTGATGGCAGGAGGTGGCTCTGCAGAAGGACCAGGAGTTCATATGATCAAGTAGGAAACAAAAAGATGTTCTTGCAACATATATACGAATTATATTTACAGAATTATCTTGTATAATTAATTAAAATATGTTAAGGGTAACATTTTTCAAAAACACAACTGCACTGGGTTGTTGGGACTGAATACTGAAGTACTACTCCGCACCTTTCGGATATATACTCATTCATTCATTCATTCATTGACTGACTATAAAACTAAGAAATGAAAGTATGTGCTTACCCGATACATCCAGAAAGGTGCGAGCTCGTCCTGTTCCGGCGCTGTTGATAGCGATGCACTCATAGTAGCCTTCATCCTTTGAAGTTACCACTTGTATTTCCCATGAGCCTGTGTCAGACTCCCTGGAATTCAATTCTAATTTAATTCTAATTCAATTCTACAACGTCAAATTCCTTTTTGGCCTTTTCAGTTACTACCTGAATAGCTGATCCACCCCAAGTCGTCTTCCGTCACTGCTGAAGCGAAGAGTGAAGGGAATTAGACTTTCCACTTGACATGTAACAGTCCCTTTTTGGAGATAATAACCATGGGTAATGGCGGGCATCAGCACTTTGGGGGCATCTAAGAAGAAACATCAGAAAGAAAAGTCAGTTGTTGATGATGCCAATTTATGAAGAGCCCAGCATGGCTGCATCACCCACCTGGTATAATACTTGAGAAGGACACACTGGAGACTCTCTGGAAAACAAAACCATCCCGGTCATATCCCGTCACCCGCAGAAAGAACGCTTCATCGGGTGGAATAAAATCGGTGATGTTCCAGAGGCTGTATGGCTGGCGTTCAGGGTAGTAGCGGATGGGCAGAGTTTTAATAACTTTGCCCGTAATCGCCAAGAGCTCAAGCCTATCGGGCCGAGCAGGTGGAGAGAGTCCAGTTATGTTCAGCAGGATGTGGGTGGGAATACCTGCAAAAGTTCCAAAACTTGTGAGATGGTGGCACAAAATTGAAAATAATAAGTTAAAGTTAAAGTCCCAATGATCATCGTCACACACACATCTGGGTGTGGTGAAATTTGTCCTCTGCATTTAACCCATCCCCATGTGATTTTAATCCATCCCCTGGGGGAGAGGGGAGCAGTGAGCAGCAGCGGTGCCGCGCTCGGGAATCATTTGGTGATCTAACCCCCCATTTCCAACCCTTAATGCTGAGTGCCAAGCAGGGAGGCAATGGGTCCCATTTTTATAGTCTTTGGTATGACCCGGCCGGGGTTTGAACCCACAACCTTCCAGTCTCAGGGCGGACACTCTACTACTAGGCCACTGAGCTTAATACATGAAAGACTAAAGAAATATTTGCTCTCACGAACCTTGAACTGGACGACTCAACGTCTTTTTGAAATCCATTGTGGGCTTTCGGGAGAACCCGGCTCGGAAGTCTATGCTGCTGAGCCCGGAGATACGAACTGAGTGTCTTCCTTCGCTAGAAGTCTGCAATTAAAAGAGAGGATGGGACAAATATTATTTGTTGTTCCTTTGACTGACAACCAAAGCTGTACCGTGACGTGCAGAAGGTATAACCGAAACTAAGATTGATCAGCACTTCAACCTATCATTACAAATCCTCACACTAAGCATTTTAACAGTTGTTAGCGATGCCTTCATGATAACAAAACAGATTGGCAGTCTTCTGTGTGCCTGCAAGTGTAGACAAGCCAAAATGATTTAAGTGTGTGACATTCAAACATCTGATCTTATAAAACCTCACCAATTTGAAAATGACCCAATCGGTCTGACATTCATACTTTAATCAGACACACACAAGCACTATAATCAAAAGCGTCGCTCATAAAGTGTTTGATGTCTTGCCCACATGGAGGCCAAGTCATTACTACCAAAGTATAGCTTAGGGAAAACACCTTGGAGGTGTCACAATCTGTCAGAAGAATTTGCCCAACATGAAAGAGAGCACAACACATGCAAGATGATGAAAGTCCATCTCCAATGAATGCTAGTCCACCAAGTAGCTTCTACTTCTGGGCTAAGAGAACATCTGCTACAAATGATGAAATCTGCCATTTGAACAAAACGGCAAATATTCAAACCAAGCGCTACAAGCTGCAGTTTTGGAAGATAAAAAATAATACTAATCATCATATGAATGATTTCAGAGAGACATTCTACATGAAAGACAGCTGCTTAAGGACACGGCAACAACTGGGTGACACACTTTTCTCCATTGCGCTGTAAAATGTTTGATTAAAAGCAGATTAAAAAGGATCCAAGTCAAGTCCACTGTCACAGACTATTCGGATGATTGAAACTCAGCATGGCAGCAGAGTGAAATCCCCATGAAGTATGTTTCCACACTTCTTTTGAATGTCCTGAGAAACATATGGGAAAGACCTATTTTTAGTCTCGCTGTGGAGGAGTCGAATTTGGAAAACAGCTCCATTGTCAGCACCCTGGACAAGAAAGCATGGTGGGCTTATTCTTTATTATTACTGGAGGGGGATCAATGGGAATACAAGAAAGATACAGTAAGTGATCAAGTATGACAGAAGCCTTTGGATGAAAGAAATCAATGTGATTGTGTTTCCAAGATTGGACTCCTAGTGGATTACACATTTCTGTGGACACAGTAGTGCTGGAACAGAAAAGTTGAGCACAATAAATTGTCCAAAAAAAAAAAATCTTGGTCCGCTAAAGCGGTAAGATTTAGGAGCAACAGCAAGAGCTCGTTATTTATGAATTCATTGGCGTGGCTGGGTGTTCCAAATCCTTTTGTAAAACATTGAACTTGAAGAAAATGTTTGACTGGAGAACTTGAGTCATTTGGGACCAATCTTGAGTGATGCCACAGTCGTTCGGTTCGTACGTTTCCTGATAAATCAAGAGAGCGCTGACATCATGAAGCGTCACAGCAGAGACTGCACGGCTTCCTCCACAAATCATTCAGGTAAAAATGCTTGTCATGTCCCAACATCTGCACTTTAGCGTCCCGTTTGGCATTACTTTGACGGAAGTGAATTATGCAAGTGTGGTGCGATATGATGTCTGCACAAAAAAAAGAAAAGAAAAATGTCTGTGTTTCAGCGTATTGCCTCCATCTCTATCGACCTGGACTGTTTGCAGAGAACATGCATGTCAAATGGATTTATTATCACTGAACACAATGATATATTATTGCAGTAATTCAATTTAAGAACCTCTCTCAGATATGATTTGTGACCTCATCAGAAAGTTGCAGAATTGTTTAGTGCTGGGATTCAACATTTCCAGACTGTATTTTCTACCTTGATAACCCACAAGCCGGTCTGCGGGTCCTTGATGTTGACAACTTTGGCAGAGTTGGGAATGTGCAACAGCTCAGTCAGACCGTCACTCTTGCCCACCATCCTTCCTGAAATGAACATGGGGCAATGATTCAGCTTTTCCACCATCACACAAATTCATTTTACTCAGGTACTCAGGTTAAATAGTACTACAGTATTGCAGTAAATTATTTTAGGAGATCATAACAGTTATCCTACCCTGAGGGTTTATAATTTGGATGTCTGGATTGGGGCCACTGAGGGAAACAGTGACTTCCTTGAGACTGGGGTCAAAGGGGATCCGCCAGGTGTTGCTGACCCCATTGGAGTGATCGGTTGACAACAGGTGGACCTTGGAGGACTGCACAGCTTCTTCCACCCATTTCAAAACCTGTCACATAAAAAAAAAAAAAAAAAGACACTGTTACTGATGATGATTAATATCCATCTGCAATCTTTCTGTCCATCATCCATTGGCTGAATTTCGAAAGAACCATTCATCAATTATGTCCAATTTTAGTAAGAGTCCAAAAGCCATTTTGAACGCATTAAAATAATTTGTAAAGATTGACACTAACTACATGTCTAATAATTTATGAACTGACAGCATTGCAGTTCTGCTGCTTTTTAAATTCTGTAGCTCGACCATGACGGACTGCTTTTAGCACTGTAGCCAAGGCACGTGTTTGTGAATCCAAATATTTTACTCGTGACTCAGACAATTTGAAACTTGGACTTCAAAGTTGAGAGGAGTACAGAAATGCACTCCTGAATTTCTTTTTAGTAGCACCCTTACCTCATTGACCTGTTTCTTGTCTAGATGAAAAACCTGTCCAGAGCTGGTGGAAGCAATTTCCTCATATGCCTTGTAGCCAATGTGAGTCCTGTCATCGCAATCCCCCGTCAACACAAACACCACCTGCAGCCACACCGCAGAAAAGGCTCAGCAAATATTGATTGTGAAGAATATCAGCCGGCCAGACCTGGGACTGTTTCTGCTGAATGAGTTGAAGGACGTCGTAGGTGAGCTTGTAATCTTTGGAGCGGGCATCTGTGAAGACGTAAATGAAGGACCCGGGCAGTGAGATCTCCAGGGCAATTTTGATAGCGCCGATGCTCATCTCTGGACAGTCACCGCCACCCTGCCAATGAAAACAATTGCAAAAGTGTGCAGGGATGATAAACCAAAAACAACGGTATCCACCTAAATGTGGGTAACCCTTGACCTATGTGAAGCACAACACTGCCTCAAGACATTCTAACTGACTAATCACGTTTCAAATTGTTGCAGAGCTCAAATCTTGCGGAGCGTGCAGCCGGTCGTCACGTAACCGAGTGATAAGAAACAAAGCGAGTCGATTAGAAAAGCATGTGATTGCCCTTCTTGCTCATTATTCTTTGCTCATATCTGTGTCTGGCTGCCTGCTGAGGTCAAAGAGAAACATCCTCTCTCTGCAGGATTCCAAGGCATGAGACGGACAGACAGACAGACAGACTACTTTTGGACTTTGACATGGACATTTTGTTTTCTGCACATTGAAGAAATGTCTCAGCATGACATCAGTTCAAAGGTCTTTAAAGTTGATGCCTGCTCAACTCACCTGAACATACAGCTCCCTCAGCTCATACTGGAATTTCTTTGGATCTGTTGTGATTGTTACGGGTCCGATTTCTGCAAAGAAATATGGAAAATCAATCACACAGCTCAGTGAAAGTCACTCCATCTGAACATTTGTGACGATTTTCAGGGCCTTAACTCGATATACAGGTTGTTTGTGTTTGTAGATGAAAAACAATGAAATGATCTGAAGTTAATTATGATCCTCATCATCAACCTTTGTGGCTAATATTTAACAAATCAAATGAATGACCTTTTCATGACGCACGCCATGTGTGCATGACGACATACCGCAAAGGAGGAACCTGACTACAATCCTGGCTGGAGCCAAAAGGAAAGGACAGAAGGAAACGAAAAAGAACACATAATTGGCATGAACAAAGCGAAATGAATGAACTCAGAGTGAAAGAATGCTGGTAAAATTGTTAAGAGCGACGGAAAAGGAAAAAATGAGCAGCATAGATCAGACAAACAGATACATATAAAGATGTGCACCTCTTCCTTTTGCCTGACTTTACTGGTCATGCCAAGTTGACGTCAGTCATCAAAGCTTCAGGTACTCTTACAGCATCCTTCTGCAATGCTGCCAATGCAGCCCACATCTGCACATCACGTGCAAAATTAAAAACACTCCAATGGTCAGCTAACGAGGCAGAGCAAAATGTCCACTCGGGATCTCATTCCGACAAGCAGCCGGACGGAGTGGCCATCGGATTCAGTGGGGTGTGACTTTCTGCTTCCTTACAACATCAACGGCACACATTATTTTGTCAAGTGATAAAGTATGAAGATCATTTGGGGAAAATAAATCTTCTTTAAGTAAGCTATATGGCACAGCAGGCCAAGCCAACTGAAAACAGCAATATAAAACGTTTTTAAAGATAGAAAGGAGTTTTACACTTAGTATTATGATTTGGTCTTTGTTGTTCTGGAACTAAATGCGCACAAAAGAGTTCAACAAACAAAACAAAAAAACCCACAGTAACCTCTGAGATTGAACACTTTCAGTGCTGCTTGTCAATTGCCGGCAGTCAGGGTCTTTTTTTTTCTTTTCGCCCACACACTCGTATGTTCAGTTCTCAACAAGTAGCTGTTACAGCACTTAAAAGGGAGCAGATGCTATAAAGCCCTGCTGAGCACTGTCATTCTGCTAACTCAGGAGAAAATGTGCCAGTACAAGAGTGGCTGTCAGTGACCATCAGCTATAGGGTGGAATTCATTCCATCACTGGCTCGCTGGCTCACTCGCTCGGTCCCACTGTGAGAACACATGTGGAACTGCACACTGTTTAGCATGCATTAGTGAGCATGTCGTGTAAAATGTGCACATGTTCACGACTAGTATTTCACTTTGCGGATTCTTAAGTTTTCATCAGAGCCATCTATCAAACAGTAAAATCCCTAGATGTCGGAGTAAAAGAAAATTTCAACCCCACCTTGCCTTGGCTCTGATGCCTTCTTGTATTTTCCAGACCTACAGCACATCCTTAATCATCAAGTTAGGACTTTTTCCTTGGGGGACCAAATCAGAAAATACTGATAAAGATTCTTTATATGGGTGGGGAAAAAAATCCAGTCAAAATTGGAAAATACCCAAAATTATATTTTCGGGTCTGGCATATTTTATTCAGTGCCCCTAGGGCTCCGCCCCTCGCTCCGTCATTGCAGCAAAGTTAGTATAATTTTTCATCCCCTGTTGACCCATGTTTCCACAGCTGACCCTTGACCTTAATGGCTGTTCAAGCATGCACTTGAACTCCACAATCCGGGTATGGCCCACACATCTGGATCACATTATCACCATCAACTTTTATTTGTCCAAACTCATGCGTACGCAGGGGAAATTGCATTCAATTAACAAGCCTTCCAATTTTAATCAATATCAAAATGGATGGATAAATCATTCTGACGTGACTTTAATGACTGTTCTAACCATAAAAGGTTTGATGAGGCAATAACTACGCCGCTCTGATGAATTCCAGATGAACCTTCTTGGAGACAAGCAAATATAGATTTCTCCCTTGGCTCGCTCCGAAAATGAATATGAATTTGGTAGTATTAAGCTTTGCGGAAATCGAAGGTGCACATGAGCAAATACATAATCCAGGAAGAGCAATGTCCAACAAGCCAGAAAAAAAGTTCTGAGAAAGTTCATGACCCCGGCTGGGTCTTTGTGATAGTGTTGTTCCTTTCTCAGCACAACTCTATGAACTTTTCCAACCAAAGTTTAAAGACCTAAAAAGTGACAGCTTAATAAAGCGCCAGTGTTGCTCGCTTATCAAACGGCTTAAGGCTTCTCACCGAAAGGTCACAATGAGCGTCTGTGACTAAGCCTCAGCACCGTTTTATGAATCATTTGATTCGCTTAATTGCCCAAATTGCTTCGTTTAAGTTGAGGCTCTACACTAAGTGGCAACATGTCTGCAAATCTCCTGACTGAGCACTTTGTAACGAGCGCATTCAGCACTGACTATACGGCACAAAGTCTCTTGTTTGTTTTCAAAAGCAAAGCGTCATTATAAAACTGACAAAGAAAGCCAAGATGCAGCAGATTAGCAAAGTAGACCACACACACTGATACTTATTAAGAGATTTCCAGTCTGTGCTCCAGAGCTTACTAAAGCAACTCTTGGCTTTGCCTGACTGTGATGCAAAAAAAAAAGGACATTCATGAAATGGTGTTATCCTTTCCTGTTGCCCCCATGATGAAAATCGCTTCGGGTGGTCAGTCGTGACAAATAGACACATGGGAAGAGTTAGACGGCGCTCAGATCAACACGTCTGGCCCCAAGGCACAACATACCTCAAACAAATCAATTAACGCGGTCATTGGTTAGAGGTCACTGGAATTCTGACATCTAACCAAACGTCGCAAAACAGTTTAGGCTATTCGCTTACGGTTAACACAACACAACGCTTCATGTTGATTGTTCAATTTCCTCGCTGCAGTTTCACACACATTGGGCTCCATTTTTGTAGCTTGATTGTCAAGCAGATTTGCCAATTTGGAAGATCTGACAGAGCTTCGTGGTCTGGCACAGCAGAAGAAGTCTCGGTGAGAAACAGAAATATTTCATTCATAAATATGTCAACAATGGGGATCTAATTCTACATTTTGTTTTTAAGTCGGTCAGCTGTGACAACTTGCAGCCCACCCTCTAATAGAATTGCTGACATCGGGTCAATTTGACATATATTAAAGGTACACCTGAATATTTTCAGTCTATAGCATAAATAAAGAAATTACCCTAATTGTTTCATCTTTACTTCTCTGACTTCATCACAACTTTTTTTTCTTACTTAATCAGAATAGGATAGACATTCCCGTAAACCTCGGGTATGTTCCCTTCCAAAATAAGAGGGAGATAACCCTTGAGCCGGTGCTAATTACAAAGCTAGATGGAGTAGAAGGCACTTTGGGAAAGGCTGTAAGCCAATTGAAATCTACTGTAGCAGGTTAAAAGACTCACACACTGTTCTCCTCCAGCTCCTTGACTATCTTCTGGCATTCCTGTCTAATGGCATCATTATTATTAACTGGGTCCAGCTCCTTGTAATCTAAACGGCTGCTCTAAAATGAACAACACAAAGGGGATGGATGGATGGATGGTGGACAATGAAGAGCAACAAAGAGATGAGTGCCTTTGAGCTTTCAGCTAAACCATCATTTCATCGTTCCAAACTTGCACAGTCCTCTAACTAAAGAGAGCCAGTCGGTCAAGTCAGGTCAGGGCAGAACCAATCTCCAGAATGCACCCAAAGAAAAAGTGCCAAATGGCCGAATCTGAACTCTAGCGTTCGTTTTCAAGAGATTTCATTTTGCTTTCTCACTCTGCAGGATGGAAAGGTCAGGGGATTTGGGGGGTTTCCTGGCTAAACCAAATATCCACGCATCCTCTTGACACTCGCTTGACACACACACATATACACACACAGCAAAGCACACAACACAGGGCGAGTGAAACAAACACACTGTTGGATGTTTACCCTCTCTCTGATTTAAATGGAGCCAAGTCAAACAGGAGGGCCGCTTGTATCATACTGGGTCAGCATTGCAATCCAAAAGACACACTTTCTAATCATAAAAAAGATTCTTTGGGAAAGTCAAATTCAAATATACGGCCAAGGAAGAACAACAGACACTGGGGAAGAACGTTTGGGGAAATGTTCTGCTACTTTGGCTGCGCTCCTCATCCTCCACTTCCCCCAAGGTTTTGGAGAACACATTCGCATATCCTCGTAAAAGTTTTGGGAAAGAAAAAGATGTCATATGGCGGCGGGCGGGCGGGCGGGCGTGCGTGCGGACAAACGCCCAGACAACAATAGAGCTTTTGTCTGATCAAACAGTTGCTCAGCATTAAGCCTTAATACGCGACACTTGCCTCCCTCCTTTTATTATCTACTAATGATCTGACATTTTTGCCTTTCCCCAGGGCCACCAAATAATCAATTCATCATTTGTGTACACTGTGCATAGTTTCTTCCGGAAGATTATTATTCTAGGCAACACAACCGCTTGCTTAAATAAATGATTGCAAAAATGCGCTTCAATCAAATGTGTGTCATGCGGAAATTTTGTGGTGGAAAACAAACATCTGGAATAGGAATTCTATAGACTATCTCCTGGCTTACTGTTAAATGCATTAAACTAAAGTCTTGAAGCCAACATTTGATTTGATAGGAGACTATTGAAGATTTGATAAGAACAGTGTTCCATTAATAAAATAATTGAGAGGAACTTGGTTGGTTTGTCTTGAGGCAAAATGCAGTGACCTACTTTGCCGCAATCAAATCGAAACTCTTTTGCAGTTTGAGGAGCAGAAACAACTCCGCCCGGGACCGATTGGCTGAAGATCCAAAGCCACTTTCAAGCAATGGTCCAGACTACACTGTCAGACATTTTTCACTTCAACTTCTTATATCCAGATTGTCGCAGTAAACATAAACTCTTGTGATGCAGAAAACCTTCAGAATGTTTTGAAATTTCCACATATTAATAGTCGCAATGCGCTATCGTCCAATAATTAGCCTTATGGGGTATATTTGTTAACTGAGAGACATCCAATATATAATACAGCCCTATTTTTCTGACAGCTCAATTTTCTCATTACTTGTCTTCATGAGCAAGCACAGTGCACTAAAGCTGGCACAGTGTGAATGATGAACATCTGTGTAGACACCAAAGCTCATCTGGAGACTAGAGGTGTGAGCAACACAGGCTTGGGTGGATCGTGAGCAAACTATTAAATTTCTCACTTTCCCCTCTTTCCCAAATAATAAAGCAGCAGCCTTTAAATGCAAGATGAAGATGAACTTCATTTGTCAGACCTGGATCATGGAAGGGGACCAAAGCAAAATTGTAGAGCGGTCGAGTTGGTCTACTCAAGGATGTCTCCAGAATCTTGGACGCCCCCTCTATGACTTGGACTAGGTCGTCGTACATGGAGCCGGTCACGTCAAACACGAATGCGAGGGTGGATGCTCCCTCCGGGATGTCCTCTTCTGCGGCTTCGTTGCCCGTGTCCTGCCCGTATGAGAGCGCCACTGAAAGCGCAAAAAAGAACCACCCGAATCGGGTTCCCATTTCAAATCCTAAAATATCGCCTCTTAGAAAAAAATGTCAGTCTTGGTAGCAGGGCGCAGACATCGAGCGTTTAAGAAGACCCCAAAAAGATTGGCCAAATCAAAGTATTGCGCATTGAGGCAGCTTTGGTGCGCGTCCGTGCCTCCTCTTTTTACGCAGCGACCTGCGGGCTTCTTCCTCGCTCCAAGTCGCTCTTGTGTAGTGAGCAAAGTGTGCGGGGTCAGTGGTCTTTGCTGAACTCTTAAAGACCACCTCTCAGCTGAGCCTCCAAGACGCACACGAGCTCGAGAAGAACAAGCAGCAGCGCTCTGATTGGACGCGCTGCTGCTTTTTTGGATCAAGCTTGTGGAGGGGATCGCTGTGTGCACTCTTCTTAAACACGCATGCACACGATCATCACATGATCTGTAGTGATGTCTACTTTGCGATCTGATAATATCCAACTGTCAACACCACAATCAAAACGATTTAATATCGACTGCGGCACATTAATTTTGCATATGTATAAAACACGAGCACTGGCTTTTGCATGTCACAACTTTTGGCATTCAAAAAAGGAACTACTGCATATCAGAGTTTTTTTTTAAAGCACAGATCTGGCGCCATCTAGTGATCGCAAACTGAAACACAGGTGGGCTTACTGCCAGAGCCAAAACGGTTTTGAATTCGTTTTTATGTTCATGGTTTGTTTTTATATGGTTTATAAATTATATAATTATAATGATTCAACAAAATAACAGGGGATAATATTGTGAATAAAATGCAAATATTGATATGTTGCCCTAAATTTTTTATAATTGTTTTCATACAGCAAATAATATGGCCAACACAAGAATAAAGACTCATCAGTCCTCAGTGTCTTACCTTCATCCTTTAAAGTCCAGTGAATGAGCTCAGGCTCCAAACTCCTTCATGTGCTTTCATTGCTGTCCTTGCTTGACCTGCAAAAAAGGAGGAGAAATGCACATGTAATCATATTCTACAAATAATTATGATATAAAAAATTATTTTGTGAATATTTAAAGCCTATTCTTACGTCACACCTTGTCTTAAAATCACCAAAACTGCACAGCATTGTTAACTGATGACTGCAGCCATAATGACTGTTTATAGACGCTAGAGGGCGCAATTACCGTATTTTACAGGTATGTATCTCAAATAACATCAAGTCAAAACAACTCAAATTTGGAACTTTGTGCTGGAAAACCTTGGAAAAAGATTCACAAAACACAGTTTTACAATGAATCTGAGTATGATTAGGGTCTTTTTTGTGTTGCTCCTGCTTTACTACTTTGTTGCTTTTTAGGAGGAAAGCCAACAGCAGCAGAGGTCGCATAAATTTCCTCGCTGAAAGCAAGCTGGAAATGTCCATGGAAAGATTCAAATGGGAATCCAAAGCTCACTGACCAAAACGTTCAGACATTTTGCATGGCAAACAAATAAGGAAGGACAGGAAAAGGCAGAGTGAAACTTCACCTTGTTAAATGTGCCTTTCAGGATGTGATTGCATAAGAGATTTCTTAACATCAATAAGTCACATCACTTTCTCAACAAGAGCCAGAGGTACATCGAGTTCCCACCGAGCTTATACAAGACATATCACCAGATTTCACTTGCATGCTGAAAGATGAGCTTGATAGCCACCGTCTAAGAAAACATGAGTAATCTCAGAGAAATGTAGGTTGATCAAATAGTGTGGATCTGCGTTCCTGAAAATTGACTCAGAAAAAAAAGATGAAATGAATGAGGTTAACTGTTTTGGAGAATATTACTTGAAGAACATTTCGGAGGTCAAAGGTCACTGGCCTAGTTCCTTCCAAAGTTACAAAAATGTTTGCTCAAAGTACGGACACAATCATGCATCGAAATGAAAAAAAGGCTTCGATTCTTGGGTGCGGTGATACTAACATTCACCTCAATGAGTACAGCATGCAGCAGACTCACTGGTCCTACGTGACTCAAACAGCGGCCTGTTTGTGAGCCAGAGAACATGTGTGACATGTCATCCCTCCAGCTCCAGTTAGCAAGCACAACACCTGCCCTGCCCTGGAGCTTGGAGCCTGGCCCACATGATTAATCCCTGGAGTCATTTCCTCTTATCACTGGAAAGTTTGTCTTTTGTTATGAACACAACTAACTCATATGATGCACGCCACCAGCATGTCCTTGCTATTCTACCGTTTGACCCTTGGCTGCCACTCTTGCTTATGTCTCTATCAGTCTCTTTTCAATGTTAACGAGGGATTATTTTGAATATCAGATGAGAATAACACAATCTGTTGTGTTGTGTTGCACCTGTCTGGCTCAGTTTACCAGACACACAAATACAATTAGGGGAGTGTTGCTTAAAGAGACTCTAAATAACTAAATGGAAAACAAAAAACTTTTGCAACTTCCTCAAAGATGGGGTTTCATTCGCCAAGTTAAGGGCTGGGTCACGATTTGTTTGTACCAACCCAGAACACGGTGTGTTGCCAAAACAGTAAAGCAGTGTGGGTGCTGCGGGTGTGCCGGGTTTACGGAAATGTGTCAAGGTGACAGATCGAACGAGGGAGAAGAGCATGCACAAAGCCTTTCAATGGCCACCCACTGATTCTTCATTTACATTTGTCATACTTTTGTTTATAGTCATCCACTGCCTCAACCTGTCTGCCAAGTGGGTGGGTGGCATGGTTCACAGTTTTATTATTATTATTATTAAATAGTATATATTATTGCTACTATTAAATAATTTCATCCTTCTCTTCCTCACTGCCATTTTTTGCCACTGTTTTCTTTACCACCAAATTCAGCATCCATATTTTGCCAAGCGTGACTTATTGCAACCTGAGGGAAATCAAAAGCAGACTTCACCCATCCGTCACACTTTGCGGGCATGTTTGCACTGGTATGTCATTAGCACGATATCCTTTGTGAATAGAACGTTGACGGTGCAAATGAAATGCTATCTGCGGCTGCGGTTTATTCTTTGTCAATTTGATCCTCAGTGGTTGGCTCCTTTGCTTCAATTGAATTTACACTATGTTATCTGATGTCATTCTGTCTGGCACGTGGTTCTACGGAAGTGATCTCGTGTGTGTTTAATGGATTTTCTGTCCAAATCAAGTTTGAAGTGCTCATTGGGTGAAGAAGACTCAGCAGTAATAACAGCAACCACTAGTGATGTGGCAGAAATGATGACAAGCTTGTGGAACAGATGTTGGGATGATGGGGATTTGAGTGGAAGACTAGCACGTCATGGAGAATAGGGAAAAGGAGAGTGGGTGGACATGCATTACGCAACAATCTCAGTCGTCTTCTCCGAGCGAGCCTTTTATGTTAAGCCACGAAGCAGCAGATGCACAATCCTATTCAACGCACTGGAAACATGCAAGAACATCCCAAGACGACCCACACGTTGGAAATCGTTCCTACGCAAAGTATATCATGACTGTCAACCGGAATGAATTGACAAATGAAGAGTGGAGTTACCATCCATCCATTAACCAAAACCGCTTATCCTCACCAAGCATATATATGAAGCACACTGTGGATTAGTCAAAGCACTAAAGGTTCGAATGGGTGTGGCATTATAGAGATATAGCACTTAGTATAGTAGAATGTATATTTTTAAATGATACAATTTTGTATGTTGTTTTTCTATTTTATGCGACACTAGAGCAAAGACGATCTCACTCCAAAGTAAATAGGAAGGTAAATGCCTCCAGATCTATGCAGTTGCTGGCATAACAAAAGTACTTGCAGGAAAGAGAAGGTCACGGTCCCAAAAATAGCATGAAAACAAGATGATCATGTTTACATATTCCACATGATAAGCATTCAAACATTGCTTGAGGACAGAAAAGTCATGTTTTTGGCTGCGTCATGTTAAATGTGTGGCTTTGCATCACGGGTCTTGAATCGTAAATAATTTGTCAGTAAGCATGAAATGAAATGCAAATGGCTGTAAAAACTTAATGGGGTTTTTGAGCTACCAAAGTCCAGCCAACAATCATTCATTCGCATTCCAGTCTGCAGCCTAAATACTGCAAAGAACTGTTGCTTAGAAACACAAATAAATAAATGGCTGTTGTACTTTTAATCCCATAAAATATTTCAAGTTAAATTCGGGTTGACCTGCATTATTCACATTTGCTATACAAGAACCTACTGAGGAGGTCTGCGTTGCAACATCAGGAGCATTTTTGCTCTCTGAAGGTCGTCTGGAATTTGAGTCAAACAATTATTAACAATAATTGCCCTCATATAAATGGAAGGTGGACTTTGGCTACTGCTTCCACATTTTCAGTGTCACAAAGCTTGTCGTCTTTGGCAGTTCATAACATTTCTGCACACATTCCAAGGTTAACTTAATAATGTAAGGATTTCATTTGGGTATCTCAAGCAGGGATGCAAAATCCTTTTTTTTAAATACAGTCAAAATTGAAATCAATTTTGCTAGGCCGCAAATTACTGTTCAAAACAAAACTCTTCACAGCCATGGAAAAATATACGGAAAAGTATCACACACTCCAGAAGAGCCCCACTTTTGATAGTTTAAGGATTAGAGCCGTTTTGCAAACTCTGCATTTCCAGGCTCCATGAGCATGACACGCTTTTTGGGTTCATGTTAGATGATGCAGGACAGCACTTTTGTTTGTTATTTTTGATCTTCTGTTTTGTCGGCTTGCTCATGCAGAACAGAGGCTCTTTATGCTGGAACATTTTTTCAATTTGGGAGTATTGCCGCACCAAGCGACTAAATCCCACAGGCACGTACGTACGTGTCTGCTACGTGCGTGCGTGCGTGCATGCCTGTGGAGCATGAACATGGCCTATATGACATATTAAAGGTGGCATCATAAAAGGACAAAGCATATGATATTCAAAGAATCAGGCCGATATGACAGAATAAACACAAATTGAACTTTTGTTCTATACGCATGGTCACTATACGACAAAGACAAAGGAACTGTCGGGAACTGTATGTTCTCTTTCTCAAAGCAAAACCCCTGAGCAATGTGTGATGAATCGACAACTGTTTCTGCATTGAAGAAAGCGCAGCATTGTTATTTGGATTTTCTAATGAATAATTCAGCTCCACAGATGGTGTGCTGTAAACATCTTCAGTGACAAATTGCGGTTATTTCCATGTGACGATCACCATTGATGAAATTTGCTTATCTGTGGTCTGGTTATTTATATCGTATCATTTTTCCACAACTCGGGATTACATTACAGATTCCCAAGCAAGCAGGTTGCATAACAAGGAAAAGACAAATAAGAGTTGATAGCTGATTAAAATTACAGAGAGAGCCATGATGACTTGTGTTTTGGAAACGAGAGCATCCAAGGCAAGGAACGAGACGACGAGACTGATTCTCTCAAGTTTTCCAAAGATTGAGAATGTTGAAAAAAACCTATTGGTGAATTGATCTAAATCTTCTGGCTCGAGCTGTCAATTGATTAGGTGAGCACCTAAATTTGACATCTTGCGTTTGCATTTATGTCCATGTGGCACCTTGAAGTAAAACTTGAACAGAGTTGCTCTCTGTGAGGCTGACCATTTATTTCCATTTCCACCAAATATGGTTTGAGTGTGTCTGCGCAATTGCATATTTATTATTTCTACAATGATTCATTTCCAGCAGCAGTAAAACAGGAAGGGCCATTTTAAAAATAAGGGATGACAAATGTACTCAAGTATGAAGGGCCTTTTCTGTTTTTACATTAGACATATGCGTTCTTTTAAAAATCTTGTGACTTTCTCGTGACTCTTGAACACTCCTTTGTTCTCACAATAGTGTATGATAATTTATATAGAACAGTGAAAGAGAAAAAGGTGGGAAAATGCTTGAGTTTGCAGGCAGTTGAAAAGAAGCTACAGCAAAATTGGTTGTGATTGTAATGGCTTATTACTGTTAAACTACTCAGACATGAAAATAAATATTTCCTCGGAGAAACCATCCGCAGTGGGTGTATTGCCACATTTTTGTTCTGTCGTGGTGGGCGCCATGATTTTCCACACTGCAAAATAGCTTACCACCTACACAATGTTTGACAATGATGTCATTATAATATTCCCCGCAAGAGAAGAGGAATTTATTAATTCACTGGTTACAATAACATGTAATGTTATGAGAAAAAAATATTATTTTTATGGTGGAGCTACAGACTGCCATGCAAACAACTGGCCTCAGAGGGAAAACAATATCAGTTCAATTTGCTTTTCTTTTTTTTAAATGTTCATCTAAAAAAATAACAATTCAATACTACTAGGGAAAAAAGTATTGTTGTCCCAAGCAAAAATAAGAGTTGGCCTCACTATTCAAACACATTGGAGGGCAGCGCAGGTCAGTCAATCATGAGGTCAACTTAATCAATTTCGCAGCCTATCGGAAAATTGATTACCACATTCACGTGGCACGCATTCAGTTTTTTTTTTTTTACATGGTTCATCTCTTTGCTGAATAGTGGGGAAGCTCCAAATGGTTAAGAGCATTTAGAGAAACATTAAACTGAAAGGCCAACCTATCTGTTTTCCTTAATTAGAGGAACCTTTTCAGAACATCTTTAATGTTTAATACATATCCAATATTCTATTTGCTTCCAAGCTTATACACACGGACAGCAGTACTAGCCACATGTTACTGCTGGGCCCAGTTACCTGAAATATTCATAGCTTTCTTGTAGGAGCAGATTTTTGCAGCCTCACTGAACAAATCTTTGGAGAAGCGGTGGAGGGCAGAGGGGGACAGGCACGCTGCCAGAGTCTACAACACCACAGAGCAAAATAAAACATTTCAAAGCAGAGGGCAGTCTCAGATGTACACAAATGACACGCACTTTGGATTTATGACCATTTCAAATTTACAACATCGAGAAGCACTGCACCTTTTGGCCAATCTTGTTCTAGCATGGAGTTATTCTTGTAGCTATTTTACGTATAGACTACACATAAATGAAAGTTTCCAACCAGACCAACTCATCTTTGCATAAGAATTAATTTGTATTAGAGTGAGTCGTTCATTTTAATCTTATTAGTGATGCATGAACTTAAGACTGTTTAGTGGGGGTAATAGGATGTTCCTTCACAATGACGTTTGTGCACTTGTGTGCAGCTTGGGGCGTTCCTTCAAACATCAGCCTCAAGGTTGCTGCAATGGCGCTTCGTCACAAGTAGTAGAAGTGACAAAGGGAAAGTCATTTCAGTACAGTAGATTAAAGCAGCCAAGTGCGCTTATTAGTGAATAATAGAACTGCACTCTGGCATGAATTGCATTTTTTTTTTTTTTTATAGTGGGTAAAAAAAAAAAAGATAACTATCTTTTAAAGCAAAATGTGTTCTGCTGCTGATAAGTGAACGTTTGCTTTTGCTGCTGATAAGGGAAAGTTTCTTTTTACATTTTATATCGTTGATTACGTGCAATACGTGTAACGTTATCTCAGTCTTGGCAAGAGAAGACGTGTTTTCACCTGGTGGCGTTGCAAGATTACCTGGCTGTAATTCTAATCTTTGTCATACATTGGAAATTGCATCATTTACCATCCAGGGGGCGTGCGGAATATACACGCCCCTTTGTGACGTCACTTAGTACGTGTCTCCTACGTACAAGTCGGGAGCGCGCCTGGCTTACTGGCAGTCAGTCAGTCAGTCAGTCTGAGAGCGTGAGTGGACCAAGACTGGACGAGTCACCCCTGCAAACCGCAAAACGAAGCAACACCCAGCCGAGCCGAGCAGAGCAAGCAGCCGAACAAGCAGCTCCTGAAGCCGTCTTGCCTCCTTTCTTCAACCACAAACGACCAACTCTTTAATTCTCATTAAATATGTCTAATATCGTCTGCTGTCAAACACCTCAGGTAAGACAAAAGAAATTTTACTACTGTGACGTCATGGTTGCTTTTAAATTTAGATTTTTTTTTTTTTTAAATGAGCAGTGCTGTGCGTGTCATTTCTGAATATGTATCGCCACGCTTTAACGGATGGAAATGGCTGTCTTCAATTCTCTGCTGCTGGAAATGGCCGCCCCCCCCATCACCGACAATATCCCGCACTAAATAAAGGTTCATTTGTCCTTCGTCACCATCGCGAATTTTCTGGTGGCGCACATGGACAAAGGGTGCAATCATGCGCCGTCCGTTGTCTGCCTCTAAATCGATCCCTGTTAGCTAGCGCGTGAGTCTCGTGGCTGCCATCCCAGCTCAGCAGGTTGTAGCCACCGGAAAGCTAACAACTATGCGCTATTTGCGCGTCACGTTTCAACGGTGTCGTGTTGCGTCTGGATTTGGCGCCCGAACCGCTCCCCGGTGGCGGGTGAGCCGGGCGGGATGTATGCCGCGGCACAGGGCCAAGCGTCAGCAGGGTGTTACACATTCCGCGATCGAGATTAGGGGGAAGACGCACAAGGACATTTGTGGCTAAAACATAAAAGCTTTGACACGCGTGGCCTCCTTATAGTAAAAAAAAAATCTCACCATGCAACAGCATAATTTCCGGCTGAATATTGCCGTTCTACTGTAGGCCCATCACGACAATCGATCGCCTACTAAATGGGATTGTATTCAGGGTTAATGCGTCGAGGGTTGTCGAGTGGAGACTTCCTTTCGTGCCAAATCCGTCCTGCTGCGCTAATAATCC
The DNA here is from genome assembly GCF_059516105.1 of Syngnathus floridae. Lineage (NCBI taxonomy): Eukaryota > Metazoa > Chordata > Actinopteri > Syngnathiformes > Syngnathidae > Syngnathus > Syngnathus floridae. The sequence continues at coordinate 13,606,719 of NC_142425.1, forward strand.
GTTACGGAAACCGGTGGCCAAAAAGAGCTTCCTAATTGGAGTAATTCTCTAACAACCTACCTAATTACTCATTACAAAGAGGGAACAAACGTTTTTTGTTTTTTTTTTGCTGCAGGCGAATAATATAAAAATAATCTATAATGCATAGCCTATAATTAATATGAACGGTTGTAATTGCAATCAATTTATAGAAAAAATGCAATGTAAGAAAAAGGAGATACTGCTACACTTGATTGAAGCCTTCGTTGAAAATTCCATTTGCTATAGGTAAATCGATGCAGTACATTTCCATCGGAACTGTGCGACACCTCTTGCAGTAGACTATCATCGCCACAAGAGGGCGCGCTAACGTGTTAAGCTTTTCGATGTCAGACGTGCACTCAACCGGTCACATGGAAACATTGAATTTCTGCTCTTTTTTCCTATGCTCCCTCCCTTCAGCATAATCGTCACTACTTCAACAAACCTCAATTGATTGCATAATTGCACAATGTAGATGTATTTCTGTGTCAAGTGGTAATGTGATACAATGCTGACATAACCCCATGGAGCTGTGGGTGGGGCTGGGGGCTACTTACTGGGTGGAGGGAGGCACGAGGGTAGTAAGTCAGCAGACAAAGTGCAGCTTAGACCATTCACTGGGAGTTGCGTAATCAGTCAAAAGTAGGTCAGTGTTCCCACCATCAACGCAAACTGGGAGATTTTGAACGCCAGTGCAGCTCTGCTTGTGCTTGAGTGGATTCTAGAAGGAATGCAGCAATGAAAACTCATTTCTTGAACACTTTTTAAAAAATTCTTATTCCTCTAAATTTTTGCCAACCCCAAAGAAACCCCGCCCCCCTCCCCATAATCATGTCCTGGTACACTTTGTCCTTTCCATGAATTTTTTTCAGTTGGGATGGTGTAGGTCTTGTTTTAGTCACATTGCACCGTGTGGTTTTGCTTTATTTCCATCTTTGGTCATCTACATAATTGGTTTCCCCATCTGACTAGTTCAAGTTCTGCATTTGTATATTTATGTATGTATACATTCTCAATTCCCGACACAGAAAATTATTTTTTTTAGTGTTGTGCTCAGGGTGAAGAGGGTATTTAAAGTACACTTAATATTGCTACTGCGCTGACTAGTACATTGCACACATAACGCATCGAATGTCAAGCGCTGAGAGTAAGTCTATTTGCGAAAGCGCGTTTTCTATTTCCGATTGAGCCAGCTGCCCTAGTCTATCTTCAGTCGGGTTTAAAATGTGGACTTCTTGATTGATGAGATCAAAAATTCAGCCTTTGTTCATTCATGGCTTTTTTTTTGTCCCTCCTCCAGGTTATGATGTACGACAAACACAGAATAAGTACAGCTCTATAGCCAACGGGTTCACGAGGACTTGATTACAGTCGCTTCAAGCCTGATAGTTTGCTGCCTCTGTCCCTTCTGCTGCCACCTGTGTCGTCCACTAGCATTTCTTCTCACAACTTCCCCATCCCACCCACTCTTTGGGTGAAGAAGACTGGAGTTTCCCCAGACACTCTTGCCTGCTTTGCCTGTTTGACTACCTTCAGCTCCCGTTCGACTCTTGGAGCGGCGTTTCCCCAGATTTGACTTATTCTTCATTAGGTAAGACGACATTCAAGTCATATATTTAGCTGCTAACAATGATATTAAAAATAACACTTGTGCTGTGTGGTTAATTGTTTTTAAACCGCCTGTAACACTTGTGAACTTTCCAACAGGCAGACAAACCAAATTGCGCTAAAATGATTCCAAACGGTTACCTGATCTTTGAGGACGAGAGTTTCCTGGATTCCACTGTGGCCAAAATGAATGCCCTGAGAAAGAGTGGGCAGTTCTGTGATGTTAGACTGCAGGTATGATCTAAATTCAAACACACACGTGCAAGCGCATCAAGTCAATGGTGCTTTCCAGAAAGAAACACAAATTCTGCTATGAAACAACAAAGCTTTGATGGGCCAAGAAAATGGAGACCATTTTTATTTTTTATTTTTTTTTGTGGGGACAGGTATGTGGCCATGAGTTGATGGCCCATCGTGCTGTGCTGGCTTGCTGCAGTCCATACCTGTTTGAAATCTTCAACAGTGACATTGAACCTCATGGAGTGTCTCATGTCACTTTTGAGGACTTGGACCCAGAGGCTGTGGAGATCTTGCTTAACTATGCCTACACTGCCCAGTAAGTACCAGTTGCTGACTTTTTATTGAGAGATGTTCTCCCATGAGAATAGTACTGCAGGATTGTTTACCAAACTTTGTTTTCTTGCATCCCAGGCTCAAGGCAGATAAGGAGCTAGTCAAGGACGTCTACTCTGCTGCCAAAAGGTTCAAGATGGAGCGAGTCAAGCAGGTCTGTTTTCCATCAAATACTTGAGATAACTTGTGTTTGGTGGAACCATACAAAGTGATATAATTCCACGTCTACATTTTTATTTATTTTTTATTAGATTTGCGGCGACTACCTGCTGTCTAAAATGGGTTCCCAGAACGCCATTTCTTTTCGGAACTTTGCCAGCTCAATGGGAGATGCCCGAGTTTTGGCCAAAGTGGATGCCTACATCCAAGACCATCTACTGGAGGTGTCTGAACAGGATGACTTTCTCAAACTACCCCGCCTCAAGGTGAAACATGTGACAACACATGCACGACTAATGTCAGACTTGGCATGTGCAACCAAGCTGGTCAAATATAGTTCCAAGATGACTGGCCTATTTCTGACTCTTTTAGTCTTGTCCATTAAGTACACTACTAGCCAGCAGCTGAGTCTTACTTGGACTAACACTGGATAAGATTAGTATTTACTGGCTACCCTTTTGACTTTTAACCAGATTACGTGTCAGTTGTATTTGCTAAGCGAGTAGATTTGGGCCAAGGCAGCTCACACATTTTTAAATAGCATGATGAATTGTCTTTGAACTGTTGCTGTACACACGAGTTAACCTTTTAATGCAACCTTACCCAGTACACCTAATGTATAATAGCACACAACAAAAGTATCCCGCAACAAAAGCCGTTCATTGCTTCTGTACTATCAGGGAGCGATGATGCGACACGGTCACGTTGCCAGGTGGCAGTTTGCCGCGCCTTGAGTTGGAAATATAAAAATGTTCTACTCGGAACCTGCTTTGCAGGGGCGTCAGATGACTTGCCCAATAGGAGACTGGGTTGGCCGGGTGATCTAATATTGAAGTTACGCTAATACAGCAAACATTGCGAAATGCATCCGTTTTACTTCCTGCTCGGCCGCTAACCAATCCCTTTCGGATAAGTGAAAGCGTGCCCTGGAGTGCCGTCGGCCATGCCCGAGAAAATTAAGCGCGGTACAAAAAGGCGTTTAGAATATTTCTAAATTGGCCTAATTAACTCCGGCGTGTGAACTAAACTCTCCTTTGCTGTTTGTCCACAGTTAGAAGTAATGCTAGAAGACAACCTGACTCTGCCCAGCAATGGCAAGCTTTACGCCAAGGTGCTCAACTGGGTGCAGCGTAGCCTTTGGGAGAATGGAGAGCAACTGGAACAACTCATGGAGGAGGTCAGTAGGCTGTGTGTGCCCTTTGAACTCTAAGCGCAATTGTCATCCTTCCCCTCCCTCCCTCCCTCCCTCCGTCCCCCCTTTGATTCCTCCTGTTTTTGACATTGAGAAGGCATGAAGGGGGCTCAAATAGAGCTAGCATGCTGTTGTCATGCTGCTATGTCAGGATTGTTCTTTTCCCTCTGATTTGTTGAGGTTTTGCAGTAAGAAACTGTATTCCTGAACCATGCCACAAATTAGAGGTGAGACCAAAAGAGCCCCTATTTGCTCTTGGTTCTTTTTTTTTTTTTTTTCTTTTGTTTGCTTTGTTTTCACTCTTCTCCTTTGGGTTGTGGTTGATTTTCTTATGATACCATCTAAGCATTACAGTGCTCTTCTGCTGTGAAACGCAGAGAAAAGATTCTTGAAGGTTTGACCCTTGATTCATCTGTTTACTGCCACTTGACTATCTGAACAGGAGCATATTTTTTGTGTTCCAGAACTAACAGGCACTCCTCCCCGTTGATTTATCTCTCCTGTAGGGTTATTTGCAGCAGCAAGGGACCAGACTGAGGAGCCGGGACTGAGCCGCCAGGGTAATGAGTCAGAGAATGGAGAAGCGCTACTGCCTCTTAGCAGCCTCTCTTTGCAGCCAAGCAACACTGCTACCATCTGTCTGTCCGTGCCTATGGCACACATGCGATTCTCACTACGGAGGAGAACCGATAGATTTGTTCCACTACTGCCGAAATGCAAGCTAATACAGGCTAACCATGCAGATCCCCGCAAAGGCAGCCAGCCAGCCATCCATCCATCCATTTGGCTACTGAGCCTTATTGCCTTTTACAGATATATTTTTCCACCACCCCTCACTACTTTTCCCCCCACAAAAACACTTTTTTTTTTTTTTTTTTTGCTAGATGTCCTTACTCATGTGGCAACAACAGAAAACACGCAGACCTTGAAATTTTTTTGTAACTGATAACGGCGCCCAGCGATTAGGCCACAAATGTTTTGCCTCGTGTGTTTGACTGCCTATTGTGACTTCCGTCACAATGAGCAGCTTCTTCAGCTGGGGGAAGCAGCAGCCTGGAAAATGTGGGGACAAATAGAGCTCCCGCTATTCTTCATCCTTCACAGAAGATCTCGCTGACCGGAGCGCATCGTTCTTCACCCGATCCCTTTTTTTTTTTGTTTGTTTTTAGATGCATTTTATAGGAAGAGTACTCTTGCCAGGCTCTTGGCATCTTCTTGAGCACAAACGTTGACGTCTATGTGCCGTGGATTCAGTTTGTCTTTTAAGGAAACTCCTCATCCCCTGAAGCTCCGTTTCAAGGACTTATCCCTCTCCGCTTTCCTCCTCTTATCCCCATTATGGCGGGGGGGTATACCGCGTTACCATGGAGACAGCCACATGGGTGTGTTGTTCCTGTTTGTCTTCCAGGTGCAAATGCTGTACTACTCATCTGACCACAAACTGGTGGATGGAGGGCTGGTGATTGAGGGGCATACTGAGGTGTTTGGTGGCGAGGAGGACCACCTTCAGTTTGTGCAGGTATTTAAGAAGCGTGCCTCGTCGGCTTCGCTGCAATGACTTCTCGACCACGTTTTGATCTGCAGAAGGCTAGAAGGATTTCGCATGTAGTGGGCGGGCTTAAAAAGTTGGTGGTTGTCAGTTTGAGTTAAGGTTCATCTGAAGACTGGACTCTGAATTGACTTAGGCAGCGTCTGTGTCAGAATTGAGGTCAGGTGTGAGATTATATGGGTCCACAGTAAAGCAACTGGAAGAGAAGGCAGGCTTAAGTCCGATTAGCCGGCATCAGTTGGCTTTTGGTGTCTGCGTGCGCGTGGAGCAGGCATGGCTTCTGTAGCTGCGCTATGCTCTTGCAGAAGAAGCCGGTCAGAGAGAGCACCCAGAGACCAATGAGCGCCAGTTCCTCAGGAAGCCTTTCACCCTCCAACCAAGCAGCAAATGCCCCCAAACAAACCACCGTGAGAGAGTGGAAGTATATCGCCTCTGAGAAGACAACAAGTAAGCCCATTTAGAAGAGAGTGGCGTGTACGCCATTCTGTCCTTGTCTCTAAGCACAATTTCTTTGCCCACAGACAACATCTACTTGTGTCTGGCTGTGCTGGACGGGGTGTTGTGCGTGATCTTCTTGCACGGCCGCAGCAGCCCCCAGACGTCTCCCACTGCCACCCCCTGCCTGTTGAAGAGCCTCAGCTTTGAGGCCCAACCCGAGGAGCTGGAGGAGCACCAACTACCCCCCATGAGTTACGCCCGCGCTGGACTGGGCACGGCCGCCATCAACTCGAGGCTTATTGCAGCAGGTTGGTACACACATGATCCCAAGGCTCATAGATATATTTTTTTTCTCCTTTCCGTTGATTGTCTTTGACTGTCTTTTTGACCTGGTTGCAGGGGGCTACAACAGAGAGGAATGTCTGAGGACTGTAGAGTGTTACGACCCCAAAGAGGACCGCTGGACCTTCATTGCGCCCATGCGAACTCCAAGGGCTCGTTTCCAAATGGCTGCGCTAATGGTACGCTGCTTGTCTTGATGCCGCTCGGGCTTCTCCGATGGGGAGCTCTTGTACTTAAGTCAGGGTACCTGTGCCTTGGAGCTAAATCTTCTCCATATGTACCTGACAGGGACGGCTTTACGTTATCGGAGGTTCAAATGGACATTCTGATGAGTTGAGCTGCGGGGAGATGTACGATCCAGTCGCTGATGAGTGGGTTCAGGTGCCTGAGCTCAGGACCAACCGCTGCAATGCAGGTGTCTGCTCCTTGAACAACAAACTCTACGTTGTGGGAGGGTCAGACCCCTGTGGGCAGAAAGGACTGAAGAACTGTGATGCCTTTGACCCCGTCACCAAAACTTGGGCTAGTTGCACTCCCCTCAACATGAGTAAGTATTATTTTACCCTCTTCTCCAGTTCTGGTGGTATCCAAGCTAAATGAGCGGTTGCTTCGTTTTCAGGACGGCACCAGGCTGCAGTGTGCGAGTTGGATGGTTTAATGTACGTGATCGGAGGTGCCGAGTCCTGGAATTGTCTGAACACCGTGGAACGCTACAACCCTCTTAACAACACCTGGGGCCTGATAGCACCCATGAATGTGGCCCGCAGGGGGGCCGGCGTGGCTGTCTGTGATGGTAAGCTCAAGTTGCACCCACCCCCCAATTCGATTTCCATTTGTTGCCTACTTTCTAAATGTAACCGATTCCCACCTGCGTTACCCAGGCAAACTGTTTGTCGTCGGCGGCTTCGACGGCTCCCACGCGCTCCGCTGCGTGGAGGTCTACGACCCAGCACGGAATGAGTGGAGGATGCTAGGCAGCATGACTACATCCCGCAGCAATCCGGGCGTGGTCATGCTGGGCGACAGCATCTACGCGGTGGGCGGCTTTGACGGCAACAACTTCCTGAACACAATGGAGGTGTACAACCCAGAGGCGGACGAGTGGAGCGACTGCATCAAGGCCCTCTTTCCATTCCCCGAGTGACACAGCGCTGCTGCACCTAAACCAAACTAACAGGCTTAGTGACATAATCGTGTTTCGTGATATCCTATATATATATATATATACGTGTGTGAGTGTATGTATGTATGTGTGTGTGTGTGTGAGCTGAGTGGATGTTGGGAGGGAGAATCTTTGACGAAGGGGTCTTCAGTGAAGACTGGCTTATATTAGGCGGGGCAGGGCAGGGCAGGGCTTGTTGCCCAAAGCAACACAAACAAAGCCTTTTCATATTGCGTACATTGTTCTACGTGCTGTACATATTGTTAGTCTGTCATATGCCAACATTTAATACACACATACACATAGTGCTTTTCTTTTTCCTCTTTAGACTTGAAACGTGAGGGTTTTCACAACTACTGGTTACTATGAAAGTACAAGTTTGATAAGAATTGAAGTTTTTTTGTTGGAATGTCATTTTACTCGGAAGCCTTATATGATTTAACACCGATCACGGATTCCCCCTCATTTTAAACAATTTGGTTTGTGTTTGGAATCTTAAATAATGGCCTTTTTATATTTTTATACACAGATTTCTCAAAAAGTTGATAGCAGACAGCTTAAGTCTTCAACCAGTGCCAGTTTTGATTTTTTTCTTTTTTTTTTTTTGTCTGCTCGTGTCATGCAGAGCCAAGCTTCTAACTTAGTTTTTGTGATTGTGGATGCAGTTACTGGAAAAATGTCTGCTTTGGCATTTGTCAAACCATGACAGTTTTTTTTTTCCTGGAAGGAGTGTTATGAAGACAGTTCTCACATTTATAATATTTCTTAATAAATCATTTCAATTTGATTTGTGTCCTAATTCATTTACTTTTGAGTTCAAATGGGAATCATGAGATGGAGATGGCATCAGACAAAGTTGCCAGACTTGATCAGTAACGGAACAAGACACTGCAAGCCTTGATTGTGGCTTACTGTATATTTAGCACCTTACTTCATCCACAGGAAAGGTCAAGTCTGATCTTTCATTGCCACCAATTTCTCAAGACAACCACAGATGTGCCTCCTACTTAGATGTCTTAGTTGACCTCAACAGAATGCCAGAGCAGACAGCAGATGCGTGACCTTAGGATTACGTGCGGAACAGGATGGCACTAGCAAATCGACCTCAATTCTCAATCTGTCAGATATGCAAGCATGTATGCTTGGTAGGTATTTCCCTACACGCTCGTATGCATGCTTCTGATTTTATGACACTTTCTAAATAACGCGCAAGCCAAATTTGGCATAAAATCGAGGTTCATCTGTATTTAAATCAACAAAAGCACATTCATAGTTCAAAAATACAAACTTCTTGGAAACTTTCCGGACTGCGTTTTTGTCCACATAACTGAAACAATCCAATGTAACTGATATTATTTTATGTACATTTTTTTAAAATAACTAATATAAACAAATATTGTGGATGGACAAGGAGGACAACAAAACCTGTAGCAGACTGGTTGCTATACACGTGAGTTATCCAGGTGTCCAGCTACAACAAGAACTGACTTTGGATTCCTTTTTGCATCCCTTTTTGAGCTCATTGCAAACACACCAAGCACTCCCACAGTTTCGCATATTCTTAACATTGGTCAGTCAAACCTGAGTGGTGAGCTGGTCCTGTGAAGGCTACATGTTTAGGTTGACGTGCTGAGCTGTGGTCTGAACACAGTGGTCCAAGGCTTCCTTTAGCTCTGTCAGTTGGTTCACACCAATGCTCAGCTTCTCTCTGGGGGTACAAAAGAATTCAAAAGAAAGTTAGCCAGAATCTCTTTTGCCACCCCCTGCATGAAGAAACAAACAGAAGGATTATACACGCTTGGCAAAGCGGAAACGGAAACCCCTAAATTCTTGACTGAAATGACTCACTAAGGTGCTGTAAAATGTATTCCTGTGATTATTGTTCGCCCATGTGTCAAAATGTGTTGCTCCACCGTTTGTGTTGATAAAAGTTAATCAAATCATCCATGAATGCAAGTGCTCTCATTGTGTTCAAAGTGGGAAAAAAAACACTGAGCTGTGGCACGTAATGGGAAGTTACTCATGAACCAATTTGAGGTTAGACATTGGCGCCCTACTGCCATAAGACAAAAGAGCGGCAATAAAAGGTCACCTTGGCTGCAGTTCAGTGTTGGCAACGGCTGCTGAGCAGCGGGCGCAGCGAGGGAACACGGTGTTTGTTTGCTTTCTGTCAAAGTACACCATTTCAGCTTGCCTTCCATTGTCAATTTATTTAGCCTTCCATTATATGCTTTAGTAAAATAGACCAATTTTGAGAGACCGGTTCTACAAGCAGAAGAGTGAAAGAATTCCCAACACAAGCAAAATGTCACTGTCACAGTCACTGGACTTGATCAACAGTGCGAGCGCACACAAAAAGCTGGAGTGCCTCGGAGCCTCTTGTGTTACGCAACAGCCCAAACGTGACAGGTAACCGTAATGACAGAACATTGAGCCGCATGAGACACCGGAGAGATGACGTAACTCATTCAAGTATCCCCCCCCACGGGGTAGGGTGATCATCTCCATGGCCACCATCTCTTCGTCAACACAAAGGACTGCTCCCTACCAACACCAAACACCACCATCAAATGTTCAACCAACCATGTTTTTTTAAACAGCGTCATTATTTACATTCATATTATTAGCCAACAACAATAATACAAATAAGCGATATACTATGATAAAGAAAATACTTTATCTCATTAGGCAAGCCTTGTTTCATTCTACTCCCCTTTCAGCCACTTTTGTGTCTATAAACTGCATTATTTTGTATGTGAGTTGTGAGAGTCAAATAAATGTGTTCAATTTTGGAATGAGGCTGTAACACAGCAAAATGTGGAAAAAGTGAAGCACTGTGAAGATTTTCCACATACACTGCACATTCGCTCAGGCTCAGTTACAACTTGACTTCTGGGCAAATGCCTAAATAAACAGGAGGCCTCCAATGCAACTCCAAAAGAGCCATCAACAGATATAATGGGTGATATAACTGCAGCTACTCATTCATCTATTTTTGTTTGTGCCAAAGTATAACACTTTAGTCATTGTTCATTAACCCCCTGCAAAGCTGCTTGTGGCTATGTGCTGTTTTGGGAAAAGAAGTAAATAAATGGAACTTTAGACCTTGAGTAAACAAGAACATGGTTTACTCAAGCTTGGTTCAACATGTTTTATTAGTCTGGTTCTGCTTAAATTACTCGGATTGTTTTCTTTGCTCAAACGTTCCCCCTAGTGTTGTGAAGTGTCATCTCTGTTCAAATTAACGAGTGCTTTCTTGCCTTGACGCTATTTTAGGCCGTCAACTATTCCGGGTCATTAAGAGAAAACAAACTTGTTTCACTGTGCATTTTCACGAGGTCTTTTGCTATAATTGTTGGGTAGCACAAAGCATGTTCATCCCTGGCTCACAGAACTCATCTCCTTCCTCAGTGATTTGATGAACGGTATTTGTGTCCTACCTATAGTCTGTTTGTGAGAAACAAGAGAGTAGGTCCGTGTCCGCCAGTGGGAAATTAACATCAACCATCTGAAACAAAATGCACAAGTATTCAAACTAACTTTAAAACTCAAGCCAGACCAAATCTAGACAACTTTGCAGTGACAACAAAAATAGGCACTGACCTTATTGGATCTGATAGTGCTGAGAAGCTCCTGCACTTCTCGCAAACCGGCAGAAGAGCACAGAACACTAAAAAAAAAATCAATGAAAATAAAAAAAACGTCCATGTGACATTCAGACTTTTACTATTACAAATTTTACATCACAATCTTAATTTAGCATAATTTGCACAACCACATTATCTCAGTCTGCCTTATTTTTCTTATTGAAAAGATTCTAACTATAGGCTATCGATCATCCTAATGGTGGAAAAATTAAAATAATTGATCCTGGTCTCGTGTTTTTGATCACAAAAATATGAATATAACGATTAGAGAATCTGGATTGTGACAGTGAGGCAGGTATGCGGAAATACCTGATAAAGGCTTGGAGCAGCTGCGAGACCATGGAGGATATTTGGCTCAGACAGACAACGGCATCCTGTGGTGGAGCAGGACCTCCAACTGACAAGGCACTCTGTCTGGTATGAGGGTCAAAGGCCAGAGCTTTGAACACTTCCATGCTGGGATAATGACAGAAAAATAGGCAGACAGACAGTCAATTTCACATTTCAGAGATTTTTTTTCTTATTGGTGCTATTGCTGTCCAGATGATTTACAGTAGTAGAACTTAATAGCGTTGCCCTGGCTGCAGGAAACTGTGTGTAAATGCCATAAGCTCCACACACGGATACGACAGTAACACCTTTGCACACTACTATGTGGATCTTCAAGGTGAACAAGCAGAACAGAACATTCTGACAAGACAGCACACATTTTTGTCAAGCCTCAAAGCTTCAGTGCTGGGCAAAGTTATGTGCTCAAGGGCCCAAGTTCATCATTAAAAGTGACACATGGGACAGGTAACATGAAGATGAGGTCGGGGAAAAAAAATGTGTTGGAAATTATGTAATCATACATTCTTTTAAACGTATTTATAATTGAATGAAACAAATTGAATAAAGTATAAATATTAAACATCCAAACTACTTTATTTGACAAATATTTTTAGTGTGTGAATGAAACACAAAACATGGTCGCTGCCACTACGCTCACCTTATTTCACAGACTTTACACCAAATGTTCTCAAACATGGCCCACACCTCTTGGTGAGGGACATGAGAGGACGGTGGTTGTTTGGCGTCGTCATCCTCGTTCATTACAACATCACTGACGGCTGATTCAGGCTTGATGAGAACATTTGAAGAGGAGACCTTGTTTATTTGTAGAACAACAACGCACCTAAAAATGAATGAATCAAGCAGACCTGAGGTTGTAGCTTCTGGATGATGTTGTTCATTGCAGTTAGTGCCCTGGGAACCAGGCTGACCCTTTTCCCAAATTCCTTGACAAACTCCTTTGCTTCTTGAACAGTCACCAAAATAGAACTACGGTCCCTAAATTTACCTGCGAGAACAAAGAAACACATTTATGCCATTTAAGGTCTTCTCATCCACATTTAAGGCAACAGTCATGACATCCATGTCCAACTGCAATACATCAAGAAGGAAACGCAAAATGGACGATTTGCTTATTGTGGAATCAATACCAAATATAGTAACCCAAATTATGCTTGAGATGAATGTTCAGTTTGACACTCCTGGAAAGGTATTTAATAATGCTAGGTATTGCAGTTAAAGTTTATAGTGTTGTAGCACTAACCGCAGTGCAACATACCGCTGTGTTCCCAACATGACTTTATATAGCTACAAGAGACAATCAACAGCAGGGATGGGCAATTTTTTATTGATGCTACTCGGTGGCCAAACAGCACCGCGCTCTCCTAATCGGATGCCTCATAAATATGCCATTTTAAATATGGACAAAATATGTGCACGTGTGCAAAATACATGCTCCTCATATATTTCATTTTTCATACTACATTTCACTATCCTAACCCAACAACAAGGTCTTTGAAGCCAATAACAAAATAACAACATATTCTGATGCCCCGCTTGCACAACATTTATCATTCAAAGATAACTTCGACCTATTGAAAAAAATAAAATAAAAAAAAAAAAGCATAGAATTTTTCCACCACTCAGCCTTCAGAGGCAAGCTACATATTTTTTCCTTTTCTCTACCTTCTCCATTATTTGCCAGCTCTTTTCAACAGGAATGGCACAAATGGACCAAGGACACGAGCAACAACATATGAGACGAAAAGGATGAGTAGCTGTGCTAAAGTACACGTCCCCACCCAGATGCACAGTTGGAAAAAAGGGGAGGCTGATTTTCTGCCCAATTGATGTGATTAAGGGGTCATTTCTATAGATTACAGTAAAGGGATCGAGAGCCCGATGACGAGGCGCCCGCCGCAGAGTGACTCAGCAGTGCACTGGCCCATATTTGAGAAGGTGACCTAATTCCGTCTGTTGTTCTGGGGAGTTCTGCTGCAGTGCAGAGCAGCCAACGTCATTCCCCAGTGGACCGAGGCTTTTCAGCAGACGATGGATGACTCAGTTACAACTTGTGTTCACTGAGAAACCAGTCAGCTCTTTATAGTTCGCATGCATTAGCATTTCACTTTGTAAGATAATCATCACCATTTTGGAAACATATCACATTACAGGTTCTACCAGTCCTATTTTTTTTTTTTGTCACCCCATATTAGCCCTTGCATGTATGTTATTGATGGATCATGGAATGCTTATTTTCTACCATCATTTACAAATAAATTGTCTAAAAATGTGAGTTCCAGATTTTTTTTCACTTCCTGTTGTACAGACTTCTTACCTCGTTTAAAGAAGGCGATAAGCTTTATAACTGTTTGCAGCAAAGGTCGTGGGACAATGAAGCCAAATACAGCTATCCAGTGCTTTTTCAAACAATGTAAAATGTCAAGAAGATCCCAGGGCGGCTTGATGTAGATGATCTATGGAAAAGTACACAAAATCCCATATTTGAATGCATGTGACACATTTGTGTGAAAACAAACAGACCAGCAGGTGCAATTAACTTAGAATTGAGACGACATTAAATCACTCATTCAAATATTTGCACATGTTCTATCAGAAGTTAACATGTTCCTACATTACATTCATACCTCTTGCCATAAGTCACCATAAGAAGCTTTCATCTCCATCTCAAGCACATTGGACAGCACCTCCTGCAGGCAGCCCTTGAGCTCAGAGACACATCTTTCTATATTCTTGTCCTCTTCCACTCTGGGGCTTTTGCAATCTGGAATGAGATGCATGTGTCTACATGAGTGGAGGTACAATCATGAGAACAGAAGCTAAGCTTTTCTCCAACACGTATGTACATGTTAACATGACAGAAATGAGTGAACATACACTGCAATGCAATGTCAAGTGTATTGGAGCACCTAGAGAAGTCACAGTTTGTTTAAATAACAAACCAAAAAATTCATAAAAGGGAAATATTGTGTAACAAATCAAACAAGTGTGTAAAATATGACACATTCAACTATTGGTAACTATTGGAACACATAACAAGGATTATCATCCTTATAACTTCGTTGATGAAATGAAAATTCTGTTTTGAGTTGATCCTAAATGTGTATGAGCATTAGGAGGGGGAATGATAGAGATCATAAGAAAGGTGAACATGGAGTGTGCATGGCTGGTACAGTATGTGCTGTTGCCATTTCTTGTTTATTTCTTGTTGTTCATGAGGCATACTGTCTCACCTTCCTTTGGGAGACATAAAGACAGACGTTCTTGAGTAAGCGACGGCGCTGCTGTGCAACTGCTTCCCGACATTAGCGGGGGCATTGGCGCGTCCATTCCAGGAAGCCTCTGGAGCACATTGCTTTGTAGGTGCTTCAGGTTGTGTCGTGATCTCTCAACCTCCGCCTCCAAGTCGGTCTTGCTCAAGGCCCGAACTCCACTAAGGACAGCCTTGGTGCATAGATTTTTATCATTTCTAAAGTAGCAGGAGAAAATGAGAAGAAAAGATCACATGATGCATGTGCATTATATGCAGTGGACACAGGGCTGCTGCAGAAGCAGTGTCGCGAGGGGGAGGGGGAAACTCACGTGCACAGAATGAGAGCACAGTCTGGGTACAAACTCTGATACTGAAGGCAGCACTGCAGCACTTTGTCATCATTATTCTCAGCCATAAGACTATCTGAGGGCAATGACAGAGACAGAATGAGACTTTCACCTTCGGAAAAAAAATAAAAATTCCAGCACACAGAAGGCAAAGCACAATATGGAGGTTGAAGTTTTTACTTATTATTGCCACATCATGAGCGATATAATGAATAGCGATAAAAATAGCAGAGTAATACTACCACTTAGTGGACATACGGTAGTACTGTACTCACTGTTACTTTCAGCAGCCTGCTGCATTGACTGCCCCCAAAGGTGTCTTTCTCGCTTTTTCAGAGTGTTATAAATGTAGGAAATGGCGGGACAAGCCAGATAAGCCACCGAATTTGTGAGGCCTTTCCTATTTTTGAGAGAATCCAGCTCCTGAAGCACCACCCAGGGGATTAGGACAATTGGCAAACCCAAAGCTACAAACACAGAAAATAAAGAGAAAGCTCATTCAATAGTTATCTCAACATGGCCAATATAGCTTGCGATAACACAATTCCAACATTTATGGCAGGGTCTTTTTAAATTGTGGCATAATTTAAAAATTGACATCACCTCCAAGGCCCCGATGTGGCATCTTTTTCACATAATCCAAATGACTAAGGAGAATATTGGTGTCCAAAACAAGGATGACATTTTGCTGAGCAGGATGTGCACCTGAAAAAATACAAGTAAACATTCATGAGGTGAAATGACAACAGTTTAGACATTTGGATCAAATATTCCCATCTCTATATCATAATATAGAGTCCAATTTGTCATAACTAAACTCACAGGACACTTTAGCGTGTGATGCAGTAAGTGCAAAACCCCTGCAAACTGCAACCATATTAACAAAAATACTATTAAAACGCAATTGCCGATTTTTTTTTATCTCTCCCATTTTATCAGTCAGTGCCAAAACTCACAGAGAGTACTTGTCGCTCTCTCTTCTGGGGGGTCTATGTCCATACAGGTGAGCTCTCCATAGCTCTGCATGACATCCACCTCTAATCTCTTCTCAAAGCGGGCAAGGTGAAGCTCTTCTGCCACTTGCATCTAGAATGGACAACAAAAATCATGATTTGAACTTAACTTTCAGGCCTCATATGCGCACTCACCTGCTGTGCCAAGACATCACTTGTCGTGGGAGGGACATCTAACAAAGATGAACTCTTGTCTTTTTTTTCCCAGCTATGAGGATGTTTCAAGGTGTTTGTGGCTGCCTCCGAAACACTGTGTTCAGTCACATATGTGGCTGTCCTGCTTGTAGCCGCAACATCATTCTTGTTGTCTTTTGTGTTTGCCTCCACTAGCTCTGGTTCAACCTTCTTTGGAATCTTGAAACTAGAATGTAGAATTGTTGGTATTTTGGGCCGAGCAATTGACGCCTGAGCAATTTTAAAGGACACTTTGGGCTTGGATGAATGAGACAACTGTTCTTCGGATTTCCTTCTATCCAAGATTACTTTTTCTTTCAAGGACAGTTCGGGACTTTTCTTAGAGGTCTCTTGGATTATCTCTGTTTGCTTGTCCCTTATTGAGTCCTTGGCGTGAGGAAGGGTCTGGCTTTGTTCTTCGGTCTTGATAGTTTTGCTCTCCTTCTGGTTCTTGTGCAATTCTTTGCATTTACTCTTCAGCAAATCCTGGCACTGTTTTCGTTGCTCAGCTGAAACATAAGTGGGACTCGTTTGCTTCTTTTTTAGTCTAGGTGGGCTCATGTAGTGAGACTTTTCATCGGAATCATATTTGGAGTCTTTTTTTTCTTTCCGATCATCTCTAGCTCGCTTTCTGATGTTCCAGGATCTTGATGGACTCTTTTCCTTTATTTTACTAGCACTGGTGACCTTATCTTTGTTTGCAATTGGAGGCTCCGCTTTGTTGGCCACATCTGCCTGAGACACCCGTCTCTTGTCTGTCTTTTCTGTCGTATGGAGTTTGTAGACAGCCTTTTTGATTTGGCGACTTTCTTCTTCAACATGAGAAGTACCTTCTCTGTGTTTTGTACATTGGCTTTAAGTGGAGGAAGAAATGCAACGACAAGGACAGAAATGATTAGCAAAACGTTCATCATTCAATTTTCATTAAAGATGCAAGGATTATATCTCACCTTTCATTGTCCTTTCTCTTGGATGTGTCATCCTTTCGTTGATCTTTGGATCCCTAAAAGAAGAGTAGATATGGAATCACATTTCAACACATCTGTTCTTGACTTTGAATCTGTACCAACAATTTGTTTGTGAAGATCTTAATGGTTTATTATTTGATCCATCCATTGTTCATCACTTTACAGTCAATTCATTAGTCTAAAATGTAACTTATTTACATATAGTCTAACAGTGCACACAAGATAATAAAAGATGAGTCTTACCTCGTCTTCCTTGGAAGACCTCTTGCGCTTTCTTTTTCTTGACCTTCCAGACATATTCTGCAGATGTATTTTAATCTTTAGGCATTACATACTAAATCCAAAATGACAGGACTGAACTACAATTGCACCATACTGTACTAGAACTGTATGGTAAACATAAATTGTAATATTTTGGTTGACATTCTTACCTACAAATGGAATTGCTACTTTCCTTTCAACACACAATTTAACATTAGAATGTTAATAGTACTTTTAACTGCTTTGTTTGAAGATAGCTTTCCAAAGCATTTAAAAGATGACAATGTTCGCTTTTGTTATGCTAGCCATGACAGTTGAAACATCGCAGCCGAAAGGCGGTACTGCCTTTTTTTATTCATATAAACCGTTGCTGTATATTAAACAATAAATATAAAATACGCTTTACTTGGTTAAAATGTGAAACTGTCAGAAATTCCTCAGAAGTGTCGTGACATACCAAATCAGCTGCCTTGTCTTCTTCTCCCACGGCTTACGTTAATGTTTTGGTTTTGTTTTACCCCCGGCACATTACTGCCTCTATCGGTTGTTGTGCGGAGGTACAGGTGGGACCCCAAATTGCACGAATGAGTTACTGACGGCATTGATTAACTATTAACATGCAATTTAAGACGCCTTCAAATCCTTTGGCTTGAAAAATATTGTCACAAATGGGAGCGGAAGCGGACAAAGCGAGGGCGGAGGCAGCTGAAGGTCAGTGGGAGAAAAGAGTCAGTTTGAGTTCGTCTTGACATTTTGTTCTGATTATTATTATTATGTCTAAGACACTTGTGTTAAGCAAATCACACTTGCATTTGACTGGTTGCTTTCCACATTGGTGACCTGTCCTTTAAAAATGGCTCTCTTGCAATGATGCGTACGTGCCACATAGTGGCACTGTAACTCCACTGAGATTTGCTCCCACGCTTCCAATTTGCGAACCTGGCGAGAGCCAGATTGAGGCAAAGTTACTAATTTCCACCAGAATATAATAACCCGCCATTAGCGGACCACATTCGTCTTTTGAAACAAATCCTGAAAAGCATTTTTATGAAGACTTTGAAAGTGACATAGTGATTTCTGATGTTTTGCATATTAGCTGTCTTGTTCCAGATGGTGAGGATAAACTTAAAATGGTCTTGGACTGGAATACAAATACTTAAAAGCCCTTGAGACAATTGCATGTTAAATGTTTATTTAATTAAATCAGTGGCATGTTTAAAAGGGGAAACACTCTGTTTGGTGGTTCATAAAAAGGGACAATGTGATATGCAGTGACATTAAAGAGGCCACATCTCCCATGATGAAATTCACTTTTTTCGTGGAGACAATTCAAAACAGTCTTTGCACAACCGCAGCTTCGCTGTTGGCAACCGTAGACTGAATCAGATACTGAGGCAAAATGGAATTGTTTGTATGAAAACACAATAAAAACAAATGAATTGCCCCTCAGTTCATGTTCTTGGATAGCTTTTGTTTTGAAATTTCCTAATTCAGTGCAGAATCCTACCGGGGGCCTCAAATGTCCTGAACAACGGAAATACCTTGAAGAGGCGCATTGAAATGCCTAACCTGCCTGATCTGAACCCAATTCAAACTTAGCCTTTGGAAACCTTTGCTACTCTCGGAATGGCAATGTTAACCACCAAGTTCAACATTAAAATATATTGTACGAGAATACTTTCAAGCGCAGAACATTGAGTGAATTTATTGCTCTCTAATCAGCTCCAGGTAGAGAAGGATCACATTCCTCCACACCTGGTGAACAATTTTGCAAGGATGCTTGCTTGAAAGAAGGTCTGGTCTGGTCTGGTCTGGTCCTCCTGGCCATAGAACTGTCAACGTGCTCTTTCCTCTCTACGCTTTTGGTTTTTGAAGTTTGGCGAGAATGATTTGCGAGAGAGTATACCTGTATTTTAGCAGATCCAGCTGCTACCTCACAATTTTACGACACTCATATAACTGTAGCATGAGTTGTGCATGCGTTTGTACTTATTCCAATTCATAGTTGATAATGAAGCTTCAAATTGGCTTCACGAACCAGTTGTACTATTTTTTTACCCCTCAACAGATGTTCCCTTAAGTACTCTGTGGCGGCAGCTTCAAACTCATGTGCAGATAGCAATGATCTGCTTTTTACCAATTAAATATGTTTAAAAAAAAGTACACTTTAAATCTGCTTATCAAATCCCTCTGGTCTTATTCCGCTGCCTGGATGTCCTTCGTGTTGTCTGACACGCTTGTTGAAATGTTGCCCCCTTTCAAGTTAATTCAACAACATTTGGCTTCAATAACGGAGCAAACTTCAACAGACAGTAGATGCTTTAGTTGCGTGTATGTGAATGATCTCAAGCCCATGCAATGTTGGATGTATGTGTGGGGAATTAAGCGTCTTTGTGCCACTCATAGTTTAGTCACAAATGGAAGTATTGTAGTTTGAACTGACCATGACAATATTCTTTTACACTTTTGGATTGACTTCAAAATATTATTTTGCAGGTAAATCCTGAAGCAAACTTTTAGTCAACCATAAAAACATCTCCAAAGTCCTGCCAACGTTAGAATGTGGTTAAATCACTGCTCTGTGTATTTTATGGTCCCAGTTGGTGGACTTCTGTCGAACAGGTGTGCGTGAAAAAGCCCGGGGGCTGCACTTGCCTCCGTGATGGGCGTGTCCACGAGGAACCGCTTCACTCCCTCGCTGCGAGCTGGCACTGGCGCGCATTAAACACCCAAAGAGATAACGGCAACAAGAAGATCTAGACAAGCGGACTTGCCACTTCCAATTGAATCATTCCAATCTGCAGTCGGTGTCATGTCACTTCGTGGGGTCGTCTTGGTGATCCTGTGCGCGGTCCTGGCTGTGACGCGCGCTCGCCGGACTTCTACGGAGCACGAGGATGTTGAGGAGAAGATGAATAGCGCCAGATGCACCTCCAGGTGTCTCACTTTGCATATGACCCAGATTACCGCTACCTTCAGACACTTCCAGGTCAGTAGATCGATCTGATTCCCTCATCAATTCATGTCCAAAGCATGAAGCTTCATTTATACAGTTGTTGATCATGCAGTTTGTAGAGGTGTATTTAAAAAAATATATATATTTTTTTATAGCTGACAAAATGAATCATCTATATCAAATTTCTGCATTGCATCCTTTATTGTGTGGAACGCAAGATGAACAGCAATATTAGGACATGACCGAGTTTGAAAAGCCACTTATTGTTAACAGCTTCAACATGTGCATATGATGTGTGTAGTGGGTGGGAAAGTCATTAACCACAAAGTTCAGCCCAAATGGCTCTAATGGTGGGGTGGGGGGCACATGTTGACGTATAAAAGCATGTTTTGGCCTGCACCCCCCGTCCCTTCACAATTGACTTTCACCACCTGTGTCGTGGCTAATGAGCGTGGCCCTGAGTTGACTCTCCAACTAAGTTGTGGATGTGTGTGTTGGGGTATGCAAGCTTGTATGTGTGTGTGTGTACTGGGGTCTTTGATATGGAGGTGTGCGAAAGGGACTCAATGATGTCCACCAAGAATCGGCCTAGTAACGCTGCCCGTGTGAGTTTGTTTGCTGTTTTTAGCTCCTGTCCATAATGTGCTTTCACCACCACCAGGATTTCCTCACTTTGTGCTGCTAACAATACGCTTCCAGAACTTTTGTTTACAGTCTGTGTAGCGCTGTGTGAAATCATGCCACGTTTTCTGTATACTCTGCATTTATCCTCTGTCATTTGACTTGCATGTATCCATCCGCTGCCCTCAAATATTCTGCCATGGAAATAATGTGATGCTCATGTCATGCACAAAATCCCCCAAATGCTGCTGAGCCATATTTTACATGTTAACAAGCGTGATATAGTCACTATAATTACAAAGATATATGACCTTTGAGTAACTTGTTAAATATATCTTGTATTCAACAGTCCCCATCTGAGGGCGATGACTCGATCATGTGTAAGTTATGATCTGTCAATGTGTGCAGTCCCCACCCTGAAAGAAATCACGATCATAACATTTGAAAGGACTTTTGATAACATGACTCGAAAGTCTGACAATAGCAGGAGAAAATGTCCTTTTTCTCATTCTCCTCTGTCACCACACATTGACTGAAGCTCGCATTCTTCCTCCGGCTTGATGTCGGTGAACCCTGTGTTTGTGGCTTGCTCAAGTGTGTGCGGCTTGACTCTAGCCAATAGAATGTGAATCTCGCCACCTCTCTTTCGGGCGCCTCTGTGGATTTTCCAATACTTATTTTCTAGTATGTTGTCATCGTTTCATTTTAGCTCTTTTGTCTGTGCACATTCAAATGCTGCGTTCATGTAAACTCCTTTTTAACTATAACTCCACAAAACAGCCTCGATGGCCGGATAGGCCGAGCCGAGGCCCGCAGCCCGTACAAGTGAATGAACCGTCTGTCTCATTTATGTGTGTCCATGAGTGGCAGTTTGTCTGCGGTAGGTAATCAGACCAAGCAGTCATGCTCTGAAAAAAGACCAGAGACAACCAACGGTAAGGTCAGGTTGCACCGATTCAGGCTTAGTCAGGCGAGAAGACAGGATGGAGTGAGAGAGAGAGAAATGGAGCCACGAGCGGTGCTTTTGTCTTTCTGTCAGTCTTTTGCGCTAGCTGTCTTAAAATCCATTTGGATGTCAAGAAAATATCTGTACTCCTTTATCACTTATTTAACATTTGGTATCTTTCTGGTCTGGGTTGTTTGATTAATGTGAGTGCGTCGTACTTTCCTCTGGCTTGCTGCGCTTCCCTGCTGGAAGAGCTGGAGGTAGCCTGGCACAATATTTCATGCATGTAAACATCCACAGGTGCCCTAAGAAGTCAACATTTACTTTAAAATAAGTTGTGTCTATTTGTTGTATTTGTTTCTGTTAACTACACTTTTAGTCGTATTTGATAATTGTTTGTGTGCAGCGGCCCTTGACTAGTGTCATTTTTTTCCAATGCTAATGCGTTCTTTTGGACGATGTATCATGACTACAGACATTTCGAATCACATGCCATCGTTTGGCAATGGTGCTCGTCCACGTAAATACACATGGCTTTTGTCAAAGAATGACTGAAACCATAATCCACAGTCAAAGCCCAAAATAAACTTGTTCTTGCATGAGCATGAGTAGACAATGTAGCTGTAATTACGTATGTGAACATTGCGAACAATGTGAACAATTATGCGAACAATGATAACCGCAGCTTGTCACAATGGAAATGTACACAATGTTTGTTGAAATCATTGATGGTCTACCTTGCGAAATACATTGCAGGGAAAACACAGCAGACAACAATGTTAGGTTTACTGTATCACACACGGCAAAGAAGATGATTTTGAAATCATACAAAGACTTTTTTCATTTACCTAAATCAAGGAGCAGCCTGCATAGACTTTCCAGTCATTCGATCGGTCGAGAGGGTTGAGAAATCTTTTGCTGATGTGGGGGTGACTGTCACCTGAAACCTAGATAAGACATTCCAAGACGGTTGTACAATTTGGAATTCAGTTACTATAATAGGGCTCGCTAAATCGAGATGCACTAAGAATTTCTTCTGGGATTTTTCATCTTAATTTGAGTGGCTCCTCTATTCGTTTTCATCCATATAGGCTGAAACTTTGTGATGCTAAAGTCGAATACTTCAAACTAGTAGAATTCCAACTGTTGTGATGCTTTTCAGGATGTGGCCTGACTCAAAACGTGTAACGAACAATTAGGGGCTTCTGTCGGGAAAGGTTCCACCTCAGAATTGTGATTTTTGGGAAGCACTGGTGAGTGGAAGCTAGTCATGATGCATTTACAAGCATTGGTGCTCACACACTGTTTTGTCTCTGGTCATCTGTGACTGATTAGCCGAGTTAATGCCGCATGTTAAATGGACTTTTGACTGCAGCTCACCACAAAGAGTAACCGCAACACCCACATGCACCCTTACTTTCCTTTTCTCTGGCAAACACTTTTTTTTTTTTATTGATGCATCTGGTTCAAGTGTGATTTATATCGGTCTTGTTGCGTGTCCACAGCTTAACAAGGGTTACCCGTTTAGACACTTGTGAAATCATAAATTCTTCTTGAACATTATTGAACAAATTAATCATTTCAGCACGATTACTACGATTGATAAGAACACGAATCAACATTTAATATAGTTGCTTTTATATTCAACAGTTTGACAACAAGGCAAAGATGGTTGCTGAATAATTGCAGCCAGCGTCCTCA